>NC_059432.1:42665156-42750156 GCF_021028975.2 Sphaerodactylus townsendi | reverse complement strand
CAGTTAAAGAACTAATAACACTACCACGTCTAAACAAGGATAGGATGTTACAGTACAGCAGAAATACAATAAATATATACACTTAGTGTTTGCTGTTTGCAATTCTCATTTCCAGAAATTTTCAATATTTCCTTAAATAACAAATACTCATAGAAGAATGCATATCAAGTTTTTAATGAAAAGAGATACTTGTCATTACATATTAAGGAGATGTCTTAGTCTGAGTTATTGTTTCTAGTTTCTTATCCTGGTTAATTTTTAAAAAAGTTTGATGGATTTTTTATATTTCACTTTTAAAATTATTTTTTCAAAAAAACCCTGGTTGTATTTAATTAAACGATAGAGAAGATTTCCATGTGCACTTCTTGGTTTGGAACATCAACTGTGTAAATGACAACCACCTATGCCCTCACTGTTTAAAGAGACAGAAGCTTGCATTTTCATCCTTTAGGGACTCTTATTTGGAGTTTGTACTCTCTGCATGGTCCTGCGTGTGAAAAGGAATATCATGGCTCTTTGAAAACATACTTGAAACACATAATAAGCCAGAAAAACAATCACACATATCCAAAAATCTGTGGAATTTGAAGAATGTGATTTTCCCACTTCAAGCTCCTTCTGCACCCCACTGAGTTTCTTACTCATCATGGGAGCCAAGGAGTCCACAGTGGGAGTGGTGAACTGGTGGGATTTGGTACCACCTCTTCTGTAAACAGAAGTGTCATTCTTTTGGAGAGTATTTGTGGTTGGACATGGGCCAATTTCCCAAGTTTGCTGGAAGATTAAATAAAAGTATGTAGTTTTCCAAAAGACTTTTTTGTCTTTATGCCATTTCATATACTTATGAGTGAAAAGTGCCATCAAGGCACAGTTGACTTACTGCAACCCAACAGAGTTTTCAAGTCACAAGACTGCCATTGCCTCCCTTTGCATAGAGATCCTGATATTCCTTAGTGGTTTTCTTGCCAAGAACTAACCAGGGCCAACCCTACTTAGCTTCTTATATCTGGATGAAATCAGGCTAGTCTGGGCAATCCAAGTCAGGACTCATAGTCTTATACAGAGTGAAAAATCCATGTGTTAATTTGTCATGTGACTGAGCTATTTCAGATGTCACTTTGAGAAGTTTCAGTAAATGGTATGGAATGCCATAGTAGTTTTAATTACAAAAATGTGATACAATGCTGTCAAAAATTCAACTCAACCTTCTGTTTGGATACAGCTTTATAAGAAAAAGGAAAGAAATAATAAAGTATGTCATATGTAGCTGTCTTGGCATTCTTTTTGTTATTCAATATTATTCTGGAATTTAAGAAATAGTAAGGTACTCAAATCAGAAGCTGAGGTAACATTGGAAGGTAGTTTCAGTCAATTGATTACAGACAGATTTTCTGTGCATTATTGTTGAATCCTTGTCTCTAACCAAGTTCATTTATTAAACAAGCAATAATAACCTCTTTAAAAATACTCTCTCTGGACCATGTAACTTATGTAATTTGAACAGAATGCTATATCAGTGCAAAGGGAAGGTGGAAGATGAGTATTCTGCAAATTTACAAGAAAAATCTCCCATTTATGTGGGAACAGTCATAGCAGCATATATTAACAAAAGTATTAAAATAATACCAACAACTAATACTTGATATACAACATGGATTGTTTTATGCCGAACTGAACTGAAGGAACCGAGCATGCACTTTTTATACTCAGGACACAGTGTTCCTCAGACCAACCTTAACAATACTGATTCATTCGTAGTATGATGAATGAGTCTCTCGTTCCCCACAGTCAACTCCAAGGAATGCAAGTGTAAAATTATCAAAATGAACTCCAAAACATTGTTTGATTGGGTTTATGTGATTTTATTGCTGTTTTTAATATTTATTTTAAGATTATGTTGTTTCTTTTAATCATTTTAAGTGAATTATAGCCCATTTTGTGTCACTTATATACCATTTATACACCACTGCTGTGTTGTGTGAAATAAAGACTTAACAAGTGCTCATGAAATGAAACTGCAGTTATTCAAGCTGAATCACACAGTTTTCAATATTCTGCATTATCCCTGCTCTCATCTTGAAATGTTTCTCAAGGCAAGGGACTCCTCTAACTTTAAAAAAAAAGGATGTAACTATTTTTCACCCAAGACTCCTACAAACTAACCCAGTCTATTGGTAATTGTAGAAATTGGTAATTGTAGAAACTTATGGGCTTAGTACCTCCAAATGCCACACATAAAACATGTCAAAATATATGTGCAATATGACCTGCCTCTTCTACTGATTCAGATTATGTGTATGATTTATCTTAAGATGCACAAGCTACAAGCTGCAACATGAAAAGGCCTAATGATTTTGGCGTGCAACGTTTAGCATCACATCAGTAGAAATGAGGTGACACTAGTCCATATGATTATCAGAGCCAATGGAACAGGGGGAGAGGCATCAGAATAAGCACAGAAAATCTATTGTAGAAATTGGAAATTAATCCAAATCCTTCTTGGCAAATCTGCTTATTTAATATGTTCATTTACATTCCTTCCACAGTCGAGGAAAATGAGATTTTAAAAAACGTTTCCTAATGTAAGTTATGGTAGGGGGGTTAAATCTACTAGCTTTTCATCTTAAGAGAACTTGAAGTGGATGAACCTGATTGTCATGTAAAATAAAGTTTCTTCCCCAATAAACACATGGAACTGTTCACCAGTGAAAAGGTGTAGAATATTGGTTTATTTTTATCTTTGGACTAGTATGCTTCCCTGTGCTATCAATAAGACCAAGAGGTAGTTTCATTTCTTCCCACTCAGACAGAATTAAATTTTGATGCACAGAGAAGCATGGCTGTACTCCAAAGCAATTAATACCCCTTCTTCATTAGTTTATGGGCACAATGGCCTCCAATGGCTTGACATTGACGCAATGGGTTCCACAGTCTGAATGAAAAGGAATAATGCACTGTTTTCTCAAACAAATGACTTATGGATTTCATTGGATCTTCTCTTGTTCCTGTATTACTCCTGCAGAGTCCAGCAGGTGTTCATTCTCCAGCTGATTGCTATTATTCGTCGCTGGCAATAGTAATTATTTATCTCACAGAGTGCTTGCTGAAGCACAAAAATAAGACAAGAAAGCACTTATAATATAACAATCAAAGCAGTAGGGAAAACTAATACAACGGTTCTGAGGCAACTGTGTCCACAGTTTTGTTGCAAAAGCTGATACAAACTGTACTTGTTGTCCCACAAAGAAGGACGGTCAACTCTTCTTCCATTCCTCACTGTACACATAAATATAAGTTTCTCAAGAAGGCTGAAGCAAAAAAAATATTGTGTATAGGATACAACCAGCTTTTCTAACAAGGGGTATATAAATATGTCTTCTCCCTTTTTAATTCAATATCTTCCTATTTTAGCCTTTACAATTCACAGTTACAATTTATAATTCCATTGCTGGGGTCTCAGCATTGCTTATTTGGCTGGCACCATTTATATGCAATTGGTGTACACACAATGTGCAAAAGGCAACAGAAAATAGTGTGGGACAAGAGGATGAAAAATCAAAATGAAGATTTTTTTTCAAGGCAAAGCAACAGAGATGAGAAATTGGTTATAAATGGGGCCACCATGTTTTCAGGTGGGATTTTAAAGGAATTAATGCAAAAATGTATTTTTGAAGGCTTCCATGGTTGGAATCAATGGGTTCTTGTGGATTTTCCAGCCTGTGTGGTTGTGGTTTGGTAGTTTTTGCTCCTAAAGTTTCACCCAAATCCATGGTTGGCATCTTCAGATGTATTTCTCTCCATGACACAGTGTGGGATGATTGTGTAGCAGGGTGTATATTTTATCCACCTCAAGGCCGGGGGGGGGGGGAGTTGTTTGAGGCATATTTGCATGATTCTGGGTGAAGCTCATTTACATTTGCAAATATGGTTGCAAATGAAAGAGCAATGCAAATGTTAATGAACTCCACCAAGATGCATGCAAATGTGCCTCACTCCCCTGTGAGGTGGACAAAAGTTGCAAAGAGGTTACCTAGAATAGATTCATTTATCCATTTTCCCTTAAAAAAGCTGTACAATAGGGATTCTTGTGTTGTAATAAATACTTAGCAGTTATAGACTCATATTCTGAGCAGTCAGTTCACTTTAGAAACAAAATCAGTAAAGTCGAGGTCTAGCACCTTCAGAACTCTTTGCAAAAAAATCATTTTGCTCTTTTCCTTTAGCAATGAACATGTAAGAATTTAAGACAGAATTGGATTGCCTGGTCCAGTCCATCAGTCATGAGGAGAATAGTGCAAAGTGACAGAAGAATTGACACTCCTGGAAATGTCATCAGTACATAGTGCTGAGAGTAATTTCACTCTAAAATCCATTGCTGTACAAGCACAGAGATGGTGCTTTTTGCTAGAATTTCAAGGACACCCGCAGGCTTTCTAACACCTGTTCAGAAAACTCGATTCAGTGTAATTAAATATTTAGATGCTATCCTGTTTGCTGAAAAATGAGCAATTCAAAATTAATTTAGGTTGTTTTTAATTAATAATTATATTAGTAAAGTGTTAAGAGTGTTACAAAAAAATAATTATCTTTGAGTGCTGTGTTTTGCTAGCCGGTCAGAAAAATAGTCTGGAAACAGACATTTTAGAGTAGGTGCTAATACTGTATAATTAAGGTTGGGCACTAGGGATATGCAAACCAAATAGTACATTTCCTGAATAACCCATAGATTGGATTTAATATGGAAGACAGATATTTCAGTGAATTGCTCAGGAAACCTGCCTTGGAATATGTTGATACGTTGTTTTGTGAGCCAAAACAAACCTAGAGGAAAGAGTTGGGAAATGCACTCAAATCTTAGTAGGGTCTTCGAGCCAATGATCATCGGGATTTCTGCTCTGATCTCAATATACTAGATTAAAAAAACATCATTAATACTAAGCAACAAACACTTTCAGCAAAATTATATGGTAGGGTTTTAGCTGAACTTTATCACTTCACACTGCATTCCACTTAAAAAAGGAAAGGATCTTCCTGCATGTAGAAAAGTAGCATCAGAAAACAAGATGATGGCCAGATGTGTTATCTGTCCATGGGCATGGAAATAGTGGCTTTTTATCAGAGAGCATTAGATTTTTTAAGATTATTGGTTGCATATTCTACAGAGGACTCTGTCTTTGTAATTGCTTAGTACATATCTCAACCTTGAGCAACACAAATATGATCCCAGACTAAAACTCTATCATTCTGTTCTTCTAGGGGCATTTTGCCATAATTTCCCTTTATTAGGAAGTATGCATTTTCAAGTTATACATGAGTGGATTCCCATAGCTCCATGACTGAATGAAAAATATAGTCTGGAATCGTTTTATACAGTGCTGTATAGGGCTGCGCATCTGGAGAAAGTTGAATTGAAAACAAACCAGCTTTTCCTGGCTTTTTTCTGGCTATCTAGATGCAGCCAACACATGTTGGCTTTTTTCGGCTTTTCCCATGACCCGAGAGATGCTTAAAATAATGAAGTGCAATCACAAGGCTGATTATTTGGCTTCAAAGTTTAACTCCTTCCCTCAAACCACTTACCTTGGCTGATGCTCTGGGGGCTTCCAGATGGGTTCTCTAAGCTGGCAAAAGTTTCCAACGGAAGATGGGACACCCCCTTTGGGGCTCATAAAATTGTACTTCCAGAACCAAATGTCACCAAACTTGAGGGTTATTCTAAGGAGAGCCATCTGCCACTATGCTGCAAATTCAGTGCCTCTACCTTGAAAAACAGTTCCCTAGAGCTCCCTCTTCCTAAATTTCCCATAGATTTTAATAGGACATATTTGAGCACCCATAGGGGGAGGGAATTCTCACCATTGATTTCAAGGGGGAGGAAAGGGTAACTGTGGAATTATTCTAAGGCAGTCACCTGCAGCTATGCTGCAAATTTAGTGCCTCTTCTGTGAAAAACATGCCACCCAGAGCCTCAAAAAAAATCTCCATAGACTTTGATGGAGCCTATGAAGAGGCAACCCCTACAAAGTGGCCAAAATGTTACAAGCAAAAACTACAAGACTGGCCCACAACAACCAATTTCTGCTATAGTTTGGGAACTGAGATGCTGTTATTATGTGACATGGAGGTCTTGATATGTTTGATATTCTTAACAATCATGTTGGGTCATCTGTTCTATTCAGTTAGGTCATCTACACTGCACTTCTGAATATACAATCCCTAAAACTCTGTGGCAATACTTAAACAAACCAAATTGATCTTCAAAGAAGCCTTGTGTGATGCTTACAGTGAAAGGTAGCGATGAGTCTATTAACTTCAGAAGAATTTTAAGTAGGAACTCTGAGGCCAAAGTCTGATTCTATCCAGCACCCAACACTGACTTTCCTTCTATGTTGTTGGAGTTGCTGTCGTAGAACAGCCATGTTGGAAGCCGCCTCGAGCCCCTTGGGGAAGAGGCGGCCTATAAGTTTGAAATATAAATAAATAAATAAATACCATTAAATTATCATGCATTTTCTAACATGTGCGTTTTGATCTTGTCACCTAGATGATTGTTTAATTCTCTACATTATTTTTCTGATTCCTTATATGTAATCACAGCACTTGCAGAACCATTTCTAAATGCTTACCTTGCTTCTGAAAATGCTTACCTCTGTGTTCTAGAAGCAAACCAGGCTTCTAGAGAACCATCTCTAGGAGTCTGGATTGATTTATTTTCTTTCTGTGTCTGTAGTTACAGACACTCTTCCATCTCCTCTCAGCCATATATTCATGTATGATAGTTCCCCACTCCCCCTGATGTATTAAATGTAGAAAGATGTATTCTGACCCAGCCTAGGAAGTTGAAGAACTGAAATTTTCTTCATTAGTATATTTTTGAATATGGTACACAAGAGGCTTATATGAATTCTCAACACATAAATTGCTTTATTTTTCTCTTACAGAGAAATGGTCAAGTCAAACTATCAGAGAGGTTCCAGTTTTAAAGTTTGCACGTGAAAAGGCAACAGGAATGATGGAAACTTCATATAACTATTCACAATAGATAGTTTGTCACAATAATGTGGCTGGTTTTTTTCTACCAATAAATGCTGGAACTGCTGAGAGATCATGGCAGTCACTCCTTAGATAAAGTCTATGGAAGCAAGAACATACAAACAGGTTCCAATTTTCCTTCTTTAACATTTGATAAGAATCACCCCTTTTTCCCTGGAGCTATTTTCCTCAAGAGACTCGGTGTGGTGTAGTGATTAAGAGTGATGCTCTCTTATCTGGAGAACTGGGTTTTTTTCCCAACTCCTCCACATGAGTAGCAGACTCTTTTCTGGTGAAATGGATTTGTTCTCCACTCCTACACATGAAGCTGAGGCCCTTTCCGCACGGGCGGAATATGGCAGCCTGGGGATGGCAAAAACGCCGTCCCCTGGTTGCCATTTGCACAGGGGGCGCAGCTGCTGTGCAGCCGCGCCGCCCTCGCGCCGCCTGACCGGCGCGAAGCCGGCGTTTCCAAGCCACGCTTCCCCAGCGTGGTTTTCCGGAAAAGCTGGCTGGAAGCCGCTGCTGTGTGAACGGCAGCGGCTTCCAAGCGCTTCCCCTCCCACACCCGGCGACTCACCAGTCCCGCAGCCCTCTGGCGCGTCGCCGGGGCCTGGGGACACGCCCCCTTTGCCCTGCGACCCTGGAGGGGCCGGGCAGGGGGGCGTGTCCCCTGGCCTCGGCGACGTGCCGAGGGGCTGCGGGACTGGTGAGTTGCCCGCACGACGGCGCAGCTCTGCGCCGTTGTCCCAGCCGGTTCTGGGACCGTCCATGCGGACGGTCCCAGCGGCGTTGGGTCGGCGTGGACTACGCCGACCCGACCGCTTCCGCCTCTGTGCGGAAGCGGCCTGAGTGACCTTAGGCTAGTCAGAGTTCTCTCAGTTCTCTCAACCTCATCTGCCTCACAAGGTGTCTCGTGTGAGGAGAGGAACAGAAAGAGATTGTAAGCCACATTACAACTGAGGCCGTTTCCGCACGGCCTCCTTCCGCCCCCACGCCGCCAAGAGTGCGGGCGGCGTGGGGGCGGAAGCCCGTTCACATGCAAACATGCGAACGGGCGAAGCGGAGGCTGGCAGACGGCAGGCGGCTCCGCACGGAGCCGCCTCTGCGCCCTCCCCCGCCCCTCTCACAGTGTCCTCCTCGTCGCCTGCAGGGCGTCACAGCCCCGCCCACGTTGCCCTCCGACCCCTGGAGGTCGGAGGACAGTGTGGGACTCTACCGGGGCTCACGCACCCGCAGGCGAATTTGCAGGAGGACACCGTGAGTGGGGCGGAGACGGGAGACAGCGTCTTCCCGGCGGCGCGGTTCGCACCGCGCCGCAGGGAAGACGCTCCCTCCCCAACAACAACCCTTTAAAGGGTTGTTGTTTAGGGAAGAAGAGTCAGGTCACCGCTGCTGCGTTGCAGCAGCGGGGCCTGTGGCGCCCCCAGGCCGTCATAAATGGGCCGTGCGGAAACGGCCTGAGAAAAGTGAGGTATAAATCCAAACTCCTCCTCTTCTTCCAGCTTTACTCCCCTGATTCAGGATTCTCCTTGGTCCTATACAACTCTCCAACTCTAGCTGCCAAAATCTAACTGCCACTCTCCCAAGTCAACAGTAGAATTCTTTTTTAAAAAAAATTATCTGTCAATCAGGATTCTGCAATTAGCTGTCCACTGCAACATGTAGACGAAATTCCATCCTATCAACCCATTTTCTGACCACAAGACACCATGTAGTATCATAGATACTTAATCCCTTATGAGTAAATTTTTTATTCATATCACAAATTTAACTATATGTAACATCTCCAACATTACCATTACAAGGCCATAATGATGCTCTTGATAATGTAAGTGCATTGCATATTATCACTGCATAGCTATGCTGGCACACAGGAGATGGAGTTTTATTTCTGAAGAGTTATCAGCATAATATTTAGCTAGCACTAATTACCACTGCCATTAAGAAGTACTTGACTCTCTGATGATCATTTATAGACATTTTACAGTCACTGCTAACAGATCATTCTGTCTACTTTGCAGAGGGTTTGTCTGAGTGGTTTTCCAAGAATGGGCAGCAGTGGTGCAGAAGATACAGCAAGGGTAAAAATGTGCTGGCAAGTGTATATATATTTTAAGTTCTTCTTCATGACCCATCAGTCTAGCACACTGCCATAATGCCAAGGACTGTGCAGCAAACTTTCCCATGACGTAGACTTAAAGAGAAAGAAATAGGGTAAGAGATAGAATGTTATTTTTATGAAGAATTATGAAGGACAGGTTTCAAATAAGTTTAAAACAGAGTTTCAGAACAGGGACAGCCAACAAACATATTCTTAGAGTCATTCCATTTTGCTGAACAAAAGTGCATGTATGTTGAATCACGTAAGGGTAGCACTACCTACTAACAGAGTCTTCGTATTTATGGAGCACATGCATACAAATATAATTATATGTGAAATCAAAACAGATATAATATTCAAACATGGAATGTCTTGATTAGAAAATAGTTCTTTTTTTATTCCATGATAAGAAAAATTGGGAAGGCACCTTGGGTCATATTTGAGTGGGCTAAGGAGCATGCAAGCACAAAAATACAGTACATTTGTGCCCATCATGGAGACACAGAGATTTGTATTGATGTATGAATGTAACTAGCAATTAGTACAAGGCCAATAAGTAGGTCTACTCAAAAATAAGACCCATTTTATTCATTGGGACTTACTCCAAGGAAAATTAAAGCCTAAGCGGCTGAGTGGGGGTATGGACTTAGATCCCACTGATCCTGGACCAATGCTCTTAATTATACCACAATTATACCTCAACAGATTTATTATTCCACAAAATGTAATACAGACCAGTGATTTATTCTGCAACAAATAATGTATGCCTTGCTTCCCTACAGGTCTTAAATTCCAGAAGAACTGTATCTTCTGCTGGCCAACTATTTCTGTTATTTGTGTAGCTCTTCAAGTAACTTCCCCCCCCCACACCGGGCGACTCACCAGTCCCGCGGCCCTCTGGCGCGTTGCCGGGGCCTGGGGACACGCCCCCTTTGCCCTGCGACCCTGGAGCGGCCGGGCAGGGGGGCGTGTCCCCTGGCCTCGGCGACGTGCCGAGGGGCTGTGGGACTGGTGAGTTGCCCGCACGACAGCACGAAAGTATCTAGGGTTGTCTAGGGGAAGTACATCCAGAGCTTTCCAAAGTCTACTTTAATGCCCATCTTTGAAATAAGGTTCCATTATAATTTTAATCCCTGTTAAAATAATGTCTAGAAAACACTGTCTTATTTTTAAGCTATTTATGCCCTCCTTGTCCAACGTCGTTGTATGGGGGAGAAGGTTTAATAACGAGCATATGGAAAAAGAAAAAAACCCGATGGCCTTGACTTCTTCTGGGAATATGATAATTTTTGAGTCAGAATGACTTCACCCAGGATGGTTTAGGTCTGCCTGATCCCTTTCAAACGTAGTAGTGTGTTCCCTCACTTGCTATGAACAAGAAAACACAAGAGACGTGTATATCCTCATAAGGGAACAGAGCGTCACAATAAAAGCAGTAATCTGCATTATTGATACCCTCCTCTTAGTTCACAATTAGTAGCCCAGAGAACTTGAGAGAATTTTACCATCTCTCAAATCCATTTATATAAAAAAATTAAAAGAAATGTAAATATCTAGTTCAGTGCTCAAGTTATAGGAGGGTGGAGTTTTATAGGGGCTTCAATTAAATCGACAAGTATCCTCTCAACTTTGGTTCTTATAAGTCACAAGAAATGGTAGTAATTGCAGATCCAGTTTTCATATAGGGCCCTGTTTTTATAACTCAGACTTTTCAGAATTGTTATCTGTTCAAGATTTTTTCCCCATTTTTGGGGGGAGGAGAGGGGGAGTGACAAAAATTCAGAACCACTATTTTTGTCATTTCCTTTCTCAATGTATCAGGATCAGTTTGGACCTTTAAAATGTAAAGGGTCATGGATAAAGGCCAGGTCTACCCAACCCATCAGCTGGTGTCTGTCTTCCAGCTCAAAAATAATCAAGTCCCTAGGATGTTACGGATTTTACAGGTTGTAGGACCATGTTCCAGTAATATTTTCTCCTGACATTTTGCCTGCATCTGTGGCTGGCATCTTCAGAGGATGTGGTGGGACCAGATCCTCCGAAGATGCCACCCACAGATGCAAGCAAAACATCAGGAGAAAATACTATTGGAACACGGCCATACAACCTGGAAAACCCACAATATCCTGGTGATTCCGGCTGTGAAAGCCTTTGACAATACAATCAAATTCCTTGCTGTGTATGGATCCAGGTGATCATTTTAAATGGACTTCCTCTGTCTTGTCACAAACCATCCCCTGCTTCTTCCTCTGCAAACAAGGGAGAACGGTTATATCATACAGAGTAAGGACTATAACTGATTAGGACTATAACCGTTCTCTCTTTCCTGAATTCTTTTCACTGAAGTGGGTTGCTACTCACAGTCAAAGGCTGTGACTGCAGAGCAGTTAAGTTTAGAGACCTTACTGGTACAATGTGAATCACAGCAGAAGAGACAGGGGACCATTCTTGCCAAAGTGTGGTTTCAGATAGGGTATCTAGCCATGGTACAGACTGCAGATGTCTGTGGGGCAGGCACACTGAGGTGCCCTTTTGTTTACCTGATCATCCACTGCTGCAGCTTCTACTTGCCAAACTTTTATGTAGACTACAGACAAACAGATAATATAGGTATATGATAGGTTAATCACAATTTTTAATACTTATCCTGTTCAGGAAAAGAAATCTCTTTATGGTGTACAAGTAGTTGGCTTCCAGTGATGATATTATAAAGATCCCAGGGAGTCCAAAGAAACATAGTAAATTTAAATCAGATACATTTTAGAAAATTAATACAACATCACAGACCTTATATTGAATAATTTTCATTACCTAACACAATTCTCTTACTAGGGCACAGCAATTACCCAGTGATTGTTGACGTTGGATGTGGCCATTGTTCCCTTTTTAAGCCTAGAAATTAAATTGCGCAGTGATAGTTGCTCAGCAGCCGTAACTTTTTCATGCACACCCCCTACAGTTTTGCAACAATGACAATATTGTGATAACAAGGCAGCAAAAGCCTTTTCTCAAGCAAGATTCCTCTTGATATGGAAATGTATGCTGAGCGTTATGTATTATGTATGAAAGAATTAAAATAATTATTTCAATTGAGTAATGAGTCTGAAACAAATGCTGGTTTATTTTGGAGGGTTTTCTTGAGTTCATAGAAGTAAAGTTGCTGAAAGGTTTAAACTTTTGCTAGAACATGTTTATTCTGAATACCCAATGGGACAAAATTCCCGGTAGAAAATTTGACCTATAGCAAGATACGTTAAACATTATTTTAAAAGCAAGATAATCTTTGCTTTATGCATTTTTCCTTATTCTCACGGCACCTACAGTGACTAGTTTGCCCTATTATATTCACTGATATGCCATGATATGAGTTCAGAGTGACTTCAGAAGGGAAGGGTGGCCCCTCACCACTTTTCTACCTTCCTGGTTTCTTCAGTGGAGGATGACCAGGCCGGGTCAGTGATCTACCTATTATTATTCATCCATTCTTGCATGACTTTTTCCCAGTGAATGCCCAACGGTTATATTGTTGAAGTAAGACTGAGGAGACCTGGGTTCAAATCCCTGCTGAGCCATCAAAGCTAAAAGATAACACTTATGGCCCCATCCAAAGGTGGGGGGAATCCGCCTGTGGGAGCAGCGCTTAGTCACACTGGCGGATTTGCCCTCCCCAGGACACTTATCCTGATGGATGGGTGAATCCACTGATGTGCAGCTGCCGTGGCCCTCCCCAGGACTGGGATGGGGTGCCTGACACAGTGCCAGAATTCCAATGGCCCTGCTGTAGTGAGGTAAGCTGGTGGCATGGCAAGGGGAGAAGCTGAGGTTAGCCATTTGCCACCTTGCCAGCCATTTGCCACCTTAAGCCAGCAGCCAGCACTTTAGACTTAAGCCACTGAAAAGATGGCATAAGTCCATTAAGTTCTATGGCGGCTTCTCAGGGGCAGAATTTTTGGTTTGCAAGTCTTTCCATACTGCTGGGAAACCCCTGTGGGAGCAGCAGCTATGAGTCAGTCAGTCACTTTCTGAACCTAAGCTACCAGGGTTGTTGTGAGGCTAAAATGGGATAGATGAAAACTATGTACTTCTTGGAAGAACTTAGTGGAGAATCGTAAGCTCCTTAGAGAAACAGCGGGTTAAATCTATAGATATGTAGATTGACAACGTCATCTTAGCAGGTCTACTCAGAATCCCACTCAGGCCTATTTAATGGGTCTTGCTCCAGGAAAACATTTTTAGAATAGCACTGCTAGGTAGGTAACTCACCTTCAAAAGCACACCCTCTCAATCATGAACTCATTGAATGAGCATGACCAACTAGTTATCTTTACTCCATCTGTACAGGTGACCTACTTTTTAGAGCTGCTATAAAGATTAAAACAAAATAAAGAATACATGTTAAGTAGAAAAGTAGAATAGACAAGTAATAAGTAACCACAGTAAATCTGATTTGAATTATTTGGTTTGAAAATCTGATTCTACAGTTTTAAGCCAGGGGGGAAATTAAATCTATTTTTTCCTTAATTTTAGCAATTCATATGATCTGCACACACACACAAAAAACTATGCCAAGGTCTAAATAACTAGTTATGGGCTCTGTATGTAATAGCATTCTTTAATTGAAAAATATATCTTTTGACTATTATAATTGAAGAAGAAGCACAATAACAAGGTGCTCTGTATTTCCTCTCCATTACTATATGAAAATTTAATTTGCAGTTGCTTACTGAATTTGAATTACTCAGTCACCTGGCAGCCCCTCCATGAAAGAGCATGTCAGTCACTTGTCATAATAACACTTCACATTTTCAGCCTTTCATCTAGAATGGTCACAAACTTTTCACAGATATGTCAAACTGAGACACCATTCCTGCTTTCTCCTTCTACTATCACCTCTTCATTATAACTAGGTTCCTGTGCTCCAAACATCTTCTTATTACCACTGTCCTGACATCTGCGGCCTTACAGGAAACTTTCACATTCACAAAAATGACAGCACAGATTAAAGAAAATACGGTTGCCTGGACTCCTTTTCCAGACTGCCTTACTGCGGAAGACTGTATCAGCATCCAGATGAGTAAACTGCTTATTCCACAGTAAAATTTGACTGGCCAGTCACCTTGAATGTTACTACCCGAAGTGGCTTGACTTCATTGCTTTCAATGAGATTCAGCCACAATCCTACGCACACTTTCATGACAGCAAGTCTCACAGAAAATAATGTGGTTATTTTCTAAGTAACCATGCTTAGGATTGCACTACTGTGTATTTTGAAGACAAGTAAAAGTGGTATGATTGTTATTGTTAAGAAAGATGGCCAGCCTTGATTTAGGATTGAAAAGATGCAATTGGTTTCACAAATTACCTTTAACACTTTTCCATATGCTCTTGGCAATATTTGAATTTATTCAGATGTTACTGCTAACAATGCTGAGTACAGTATATTATGTTCTACACCATTCATTTAATTTTGGCCTCATCAAAACAATGTCCCCATAATTCAGCTTCTTGACACTAGGGAGTAGCTGTAAATTAAAGCAATAATGTGGGCAGACCCAATCAGTCCTCTACCACAATATTGCCAAGTAGGTGGGCAACAGTTTAGATTAGCCTTGCCACCTGGATACTTCATACACATTTCTCATAGTTACATTTCTCATTCATATATACCCCACAGGGGAAGCAGTTCCCAGTCTATTGTATATGAGAATGGAATTCCTGAAATTACTACTTCCAGTAATTCTATTCATTTCTGCTTGTCACTTATGTCTTCCCTCAAAGGTTTCATGAAAAATTAAATGAGAACTTATAATACCCTCCAGTAGGTGTGAGGAAGCCACAACTTATACTAAAATTGTAAATAATGGCATATTTTAATCTTATTTATTTATTTATAAAATTTCAATATCTCTTTCCCCTGCCTGAACAGGTTCAGAGTGGTTTATAACATTTGATTTCCAATAAGATCAACTTAACAACAAATCACAGCACCAAGGAAGGAACAATCTAAGATACACATATAACCTTTCAGAAAACAAGAAAACAAGAAGATACCAGAAAAGGGGGAAAGTGAGGGAAATGATGGCTCTTTCCACACGGGCAGAATAGAGTGCCTCAGGGATGGCAAAAACGCCGTCCCTGGGGAGGGGTTTGCACGGCCGCCGCATCGCAGCAGCGTCAGCCTCGCCACCCCCAAGCGGCGCAAAGATGCTGCTTCTGTTTTTCAGAAGCAGCGTCTCACATGGCAGCGGCTGGAAGGCGCCATCTCCCCCACCATCCCTGAACGCTGTACCTCGTCGCCTGGCTTCTGGCCCGTTGCAGAGGGCAGGGGATACACTTCAGCCTGGGGGGGGGGGTGTCCCCTGGCCTCTGCGATGCGCCAGAAGCCAGGAGGCGAGGTACAGCGTTCAGGGATGGTGCAGCCTGTGCAAAGGCTGCGCCACCGCCTGCAGCCCTACCAGGACCGTCCATGCAAACAGTCCCAGGGGGATGCGTCGGCATTGTTTATGCCGACGCACCCCCGCTCGCACCCATGCGGAAAGGGCCAATGATGAGGATGAAGGGGGAAATTGTAGGGATGCTGCAGTTTGTTAAATAGTGCTTCCCCTTATTTACCAGAGAGAGTCCCTATTTTCTGGTACTTGACTTTGGTAAAATACTGTCACTATGTATTGTCGAAGGCTTTCACGGCTGGAATCACTGGGGTGTTGTGTGGTTTCTGGGCTGTATGGCCGTGTTCTAGTAGCATTTTCTCCTGACGTTTCACCTGCATCTGTAGCTGGCATCTTCAGAGGATCTGATGGTAGTAAAGCAAGTGGAGTATATATACCACAGGTATATATACCAGAAACCACACAATACCCCACTGTCACTATCACATTTTCATAGTGTATATTTAATCTACAGTATTAGTACACTATCAAGTACTTCAGATTTCTCTCTGGGCAAAACTGATGTGCTTGTTTTTAAAGAACTGGATCCAGGTTTCCCAGACCCAACTCAGATTGTTTATAGCAACACAGCAGCAGCTGGGAATGACTTTTTAAACATAAAAGAGAGCACATTTGAACTCAGAATTCTTCTCCAAGAGGATGGAGGGCAACTGTCTCCCTGTCCCACCAAGCCATTTTCTCACATAACATCATGTGGGAAACAATGCAAGGTGGGAGAAATTATTTCCCCATTTTTGCTGTTTCTGTGCATGTGGAGCAAATTGGGAAATGACTTCCCTTTCAAGTTTTTTTGGCCTAGGAAAATGGCTTGGAGTGGGGAGGCAAAAGTCCTTCTTCCACCATGACAGTGTTCTGAGCCCAAAAGAGTTCTTCATTATGTTTTAAAAGACATTCCGCCCTACTGCTGTGGGGCCACGGTGAACCCAAGTTTAAAAACAAGCACATCTAATGGGGACCTCTCTAAAGCACACTAATGTGCTTCCCAAATCCCACGAGAGTCCTTCCTGTCATGAGAGTTCAGCTACCATTTGGGTTGCCCAGCCTGAGAAACCCAGGATAATGCTAGTTTCCTTTGTATCGTTAAATCAGAATGTTAATCAGTACTTTTGATTTTACAGTGGTTCTGATTATAGTTACAGAATAGCTCAGATGCATTCAAGAATATTTGCTGTTTGGATAGCCAGCCATGAAGGGATTGATGAGAAGCAGTGACACTGGCATTTCTCCATGCTCAAGAGAAAAATTGTGTCTATGCCAACTCGAATATTTACCACATAATTTTTTTCATTTATCTTTTTAATCCCACCTTTCCTTCACAGACTTTGGGGTCGCTTACCTCCTCCATAATTTCCTCATATAAGCCCTGTGAGAAAAACTAGGCTAAAAGACAGTGACTGGCCCAAGGTCACCCAACAAGCTTAATAGCAGAGTAGGGGTTCAAGATCTTAACCCAACCGCTACAACATGCTAGTTCTTAGTGTAGGACAAAACTATGTGTGCATGAGTGAATCCTGGGAAACTGTAGAAGGGATAGTGGAAAGTCAAGTCTAGACAAGGTAGAGTCAGTAATGATGGCTGGCCTTGGGCAGAATTATGGATTAATCTGGCACTGGTTGTATTGATGCAGGAAAAAGCATTGCAGGCACATGCCAGATAGTAAGATGTACTCTATAGTGCCTCTCCAAGTTTGCTTCCTCAGTACATCCAGAGCACAGCAGAATGCTGTCAATTGGATGTCTAGTAGAACTTCCCGTTATTGGAATTCACTGCATGCTTTCACTAAGACCTTGTAGTCTGGGGTCCGTACATAATTAGGAGAAATTTCAAACACTTTGGCTTTGTTACATATACTGCATTATGTAGCGCTGACATAACTATAGAGAATACTTCTTAGAGCCTTTAATCATCAAGTAGTATTTTTTCCTCATCTTTACTTATAGGTCACTTCTTTGACAGAATAAATTATGATCAGCCCCTTAGTTTAAACGTAAAATTGAACAGCAATACAGTGTCACAATACACTGTGTTCTCCCTGTCAGTATTTCCCTTTCATTAAAATAGCCTTTGAAATATTTTACCCTCAACTATCTTTGTAGCCCAGCAAGGACATCATAATTTCGGAAGTCCTGTCTGTGCAGAAAAGAAATTGTAAAGCCTCAAACACTCAGTAGTAGTTTCATGTTGGTTTCTTTCTTTCTTTCTTTTTTAAAGGAAGTTGGATTTTATTTTTCACATTATTTAATAGACAGAGCAAGATGGAACAGAGCAGATATATGAATATATATCAGAATACTGAGTACTCGTAGGGAAATTTGCAGGTAGCTGATACAAGTGCTCTAAATCGTCATATGAAATGTGTGACTTCTCTGTCAAAACAAGTATGATAAAGAAATAATTGCCTGTGCTTCTGAGGTGCTTCTCCACATTTCTTGGACTGCTATAGGTTCCATCTTTTTTTCCTTTCTTTAAGAAGCCAAAGCTCTGCACTGTATACATAGTGGGACTGTGGAGAGATCCATCGAGGCTTCCTGGGTGAGGATGACTGTTGTGAGAGAGCATATATCCACTCATCCCTCTCTCCTGCTCTAGGCCATCAGCTCCGTCATTGCATGTGGGGTCTCCTGGATGGCACAAGCAGCCATTGGACAATGTTTGAGACAACAGGAAGTAAGGCAGAAGAACAGGATGTTTTAACAAAGACTGCAGGATTCAAAAAGCGTTGCAAGTAGTGAATATAAGAGGATGAAACTGAAGAGTTGCAAGATTTAGGCCAGCCAAAAAGCTGCCAAGAACAATGTTGGTCAGTTTGAAAGAGGGAGGCGTTTGTTCAGCAGCCCCAAATGAACATAATTCATCAGTGCTTCAAGAGTTCTGGAGAGGCAGTTGAAGATATTGACTCCATGTTTTAGTAGCAGTAGCAGCAGTTTTATGGCATAAGGGCAGCTAGGCTATAATGCACTATAGGCATGGTTAAAAAAGAGAGCCAAACAATAAATCTTAGCAGTCACAAAAGGCTCAGGAATCCAACAGAATAAAACACATGAACTGGACTATATAAAAATCAAAATCTTTTAAAAAGAGGTTCATGAGAAGCTGCTAATAAAATTCAGATTTGTAGTTTTGCATCTCTTAAGGTTTTGTTTTTTTTTGGGGGGGGGGGAGGTATGATATCCAGTATGGCAATATGAGGAATAGCTGTACACCTGAGCTACAAACAAGTTTACCAGCCTCCAGGAGATCTCTCAGAATTACAATTAGCCACCACAAAACAGAGATTAGTTTCCAGGAGAAAATAGCTATGTTGAAGAAGGACCCTATGACATAATACCCCATTGATGCCCCTCTCCACTTCAAACCCCATCCTCACCAGGTCCCATACTGAAATCTCCAATGATTTTCAAATCTGGAGCTGATAACTCTAGTCAAGGATGTTTCATACTCTGCAAAATATCTTTTGTCTCATGCAGTATTTTTTCATGTTCACACATGTTTTATATTCCATGAATGAGAATGAGTTTGTGCTCAGATTGACTTTAGTTCACTCATAGGCCTCATTGGACATCTGAAATGGCAGTACATCCCTTATTTTGAATTATCACTACACTTCTCAGCTTTGTGTGAGCAGGAAGGTGTTATCAATTTAAGCACTGCGAACATACTTTAAAATGTCGTAAACAGGATGTGGCATGGCATATCGGCTAAGAGAATGAACTGTAATCCTGCTTGAAAACCTATGTTGTCATGAAGTCACAAAGGAGTTTTAGGCAAGCCACTCACACACACTCCCTTAGCTTTCTATCTGCAATATGAGAATAATAATACTGGCTTATATAACAGTTCTGCGGTAAGGATTTCATCAAATGATGGCTTGTACTCTGTTATGCACTGCCCCTTTAACAGGCTGAACCTTAGATCGGGTTGCTAGCTTCCCACTGGCAGTAGGAAACCTCCTGCTCACCACTCTCATTGCTTCTCATCACTCAACTGTGTGGTAAAAGGAAATTCCTTAGCAAAACAGGGGTGTGTTTGGCATCACTGGCATAATGGAACAAGCTGGAAGTGTTGTCATTGTGCTAAGTGCTGTTCTAGCATTTACCCAAAACTGTATAGCCAAACCTTCAAGTTTTGGCAAATGCTAGTGCCTTCTCCAATGCAATGATGTCACTTCTTGGTTGTGCTGCAATTGACAGCATTGCACCAGGGATACTAATTGCTACCCCCAAAAGTAAGTCCCTGCCTTGACTGTCTCCCACTGGTACCCAACTCTACTAGTAAAAGACCTCAGTGTAAACAGGTCTGAGTGAGAGTGGGAGGAGGAGGAGCAAAAGGAGGAGTCGGATTTTATACCCGACTTTCCCCTATCTTAAGGAGTCTCTAAACAACTTACAATCACAGTCCCTTCCTCTCCCCATCTGCAGTCTGCTGCTCTTAACAACTGCACCAGGGGTAAAAAACTGTTCCACTTTTGTAGCTGGCAAACTATATGGAAGGTAGCCTGCATAAATTGTTAAACCAAGATCAGGACAACAGATTATAGGAAGAGAAGTAGGGAAGATCTTAGCCAAGTGTTTGTTATGGTTATCCCCTTCAAGCAAATTTGGCAGCCCTAGATTTCCCATTGCTAGCAAAAATAAACTAGAATTAGAAGAAGTTTGTGTGATTATTGTTGCTGTCTTACATGACATATCTTATTACTGTGTTCCATTGTTGGGGGAAAAAAACTTCCACTGCTGAAGACAGGATGAAATAGCTACTATAGCTATAATAGCTTCCGCACACTGACTGGGGCAAAATTGGCCCGGTATGTGAGATCCTGGGTCCACCCAGGTGCAATTTCACTGTGAAAAAAATGGCCTAAAGTGACTTTCAGAAACATCACCAAGTAGGGGCAGGTTTTGCTCCTGACAAACATCATTCTTGAGGTTCCATGATCCGTTGAATAACAGGATCTGAGGAACAGGAGATCTTGAAAATGAGTTTCCCACACTGGTGTTACCCGTTAAAAGTAGTCTCATTAATTCAACAATTGGACATATTTGCTATCTTCAATACTTACCTGTTACAGAAAGCAGAATAAACCTTTTTAAAAACCATCTAGCTTAATGAACAGTACACTCTAGGCTTTCCCTATTGTATCCCCAGAAGTCCTTCCAGTCTGGCCTTCCTTTCAATCTTTCTGAAGCTTGTCTCACACCCTGCATGATCCATGCTCCCCATTTGACCAACTAATTTAAAATGTTCACATGGCATGAGCTCTGATCACCAAACACACAATATAAAATCTATATTATAAGAAATGCAGGCACATTTTTGGCAAGTTGAAAGCCCCAAAGTTGTTTAAATGTCATGGAATGGGATTCCATGTGCATATATTTGCCATGTTTGTTTACCAAATGGCCTTGTAATTCATACTACTTGTGGGTAATTGCAAACTTTGCATTGTTTTGGAGATTTGCTTACTGCAGCTTGCTAGTTCCTGTGATTTGAACTACTATATGTAAAATTCCTATATCAGTACTCAGCATGAAATTCTATAAGAAATCAAATAACATCTCAAAACCGGATAGTACATTGAGCATGTCATTATGAAATGTTCTATCCAGACAAACATAAGTCCTAACATGTCCAAAAGCACCCCTCCCATATGTCCATAGGGCATTTTGTGCAGGTACAGATATTCCATACATTAGCTCAAAATTACTTCATGGCTGAAGAAACTGCCCTTTCAGAAGTGCTCAGATTCTGTATTGTTGAGAAAAGCTTTTCAGACTGCTAGATTTTCATCTGAACAGCACAATTGCAGCTGCAAAAAGGGTTGGGAATGATTAACTTTGGTGTCATCAGTGAAATATTTCTGTGAAATAGATTTTTTTTTGGGGGGGGTGTACTTTAAGAGTCTAATCCTATCCACTCAGAAGCAAGTTTCACTGAATGCAGTGAGTTTTATTTTCAGGTAATTGTAAATAAGATTGTTTTATAACCCCACAGATCCCATCACCACAAACATGGTCATTGCTCATAATTTTCAAAGATAGCCAATGTAATGTAACACTGTAATATTCAAAGACAGCCAGTGAAGATGTTTTTCCTTTTTCCAACAGCTTTCCAAAACTTTGCCTTAATCATTTTTGCGGGAGGAGGTGCGGACCTTCCCGCTTGGTTTTCCCACTCACAATCGAAATGAACAACAATAGACAACTTCTGTGGATAAGAAATTGGCCATAGCCAGAGGTTTATTGACAAGAAGCAAAAGAAAGCAATTGGTGCAGAATGGGAGAAGTGATCCTGGCCTCTAGCCAGCCTGAGTGCTGTCCCCCAGAGTCAACTGAGTTCCTCAAGCCCGCCTGCTGGAGGAACTGACTGCAACAGCAAATTTGAGTGGAGCATTCCAGGTGGGCGTTGTGCCCCTGTCTGGTGCCCCCCTCCAACTGCCGCTAGGGGCACAAGTCACTTAGTCCCCCACTGGGCATTCCAACTGCGGGCTCGCTCCACCCATACCTCTTAAGGAGGTGCAAAGACAAGGGAGCTCCCCCAGCTCCCCCTTTCCAATGGGTCACCCCATGTGCAAACCGCCACAGAGCAGGGGGGGACCCCCCAGATCCCACCAACATGCTTTCTAGACTCCTAGCCAATCACACAATTCTGTTCTCAGGCTATGTAACCACAGGTCCATGCCCCACTGAGACAAGTGTACCCCATCCCACCTGAACAAAGCCTCGAACCGAAATGATATGTCATGGTGTGGCACCACCTGCCCGCCTTGTCCTGAACAAGACGCATCACCCCCTGACAAATCCGAGCTCTGACTCCGTCCACTTGCCAGGGGTCCACGGCTCCCCTCCAGCTGCGATGCTGTAGCAGGTGCAACCAAAAGAGCATTGTCCCTGGCAGCAGTTGGCGAATGAAGTCCAGGTCCACTTGTATTGCTTGAAAGAGCTGCACACCTCGAATCGCAGGAATGTCGTTCTTACCAAGTTGAATCACCAGCGCTTGGGAAGGTCCAAAGATCCCGAGCTTGTTCTGTAGAAGAGGAAGAAGGTCATGCCATCGCATGCCTCTTTTCCCAAACCAGAAGAGCCTCACTTGGTGATGCAGACCCAGGTCCCAGCCCCAGCCTGATGAAGCAGCGTATCCGGCTGCCCAAAAGACAATGCTATGGCCGACCACCCAAACAATCTTTGTTGAACCTGGAAGAGCTGACAGACAAGAATGTTAGCCGTGGTAATGCGGGTTGTTCAGTGTTGCGTGAATGGTCTAATGTATGTTTTATATGCAGAAGAGTGCCAGTACCCGACATCCATGACCCTGCTGAACAGCATGTCCAGTGCCGCTACTGTGGAAGTGGCCCCAATCTGAAAGGAGTGGAGGTCATAAGCGTCTGGGGGAAGATCTAATGCAGCTAGGCAAAGCCGAAGCACAGCAGCCAATTGGTACCTTGAAAGGCATGTGTCATCCGTGTGTAGGAACAGGGGGCCCACCAGATTTGGGCGACTGGCCAAGTAGGCAGCCAAGTCCACCACTGGGCAAGGCCCAGACAGCGTGGCAGCTTGCATAGCTATGCGGGTGGCCCTGGCACCTTGGTCTGTTTGGGACTGCTGTAGGCGGATATAGACAGCCTGCCCCACTATGCTAACATCATTTATAGTCAGTGCCCTATTGCTGGTGTCACTCCTGGAGGCAGACACAATCTCGCTGCTGCCAAAAGCCCCATAAAAGGCTGAAGTGAGGGCCGCTTTAAACAAGAGGGTCTCAAACCAAGAGGCACAAATCTGTGGCAGGGTGCCTGTAAGTTGAATAAGCAACTCCCGTGAAATGGGCAGGCAGCTGTCTTGTGCCCTGGGTGCCAATCTAGCCTAACTGCTTGCCTAGCCAAAAAGGATCTTGTGGGATCAACGATCCCCGCGGCATTGCAGTGTGTATTCGAATGGTCTGCCAGGTGTATTCGAATGGTCTTGGGTGCCCGTCCTTGAGTGCGAAGGTGTGCCAAATAGCCCAGGAGCAAACATTCGCTGAACAGGGTCTCCGCTTGCTCCCCTTGCGATGTGTGAAAGGCGATGAAGGCATTAATGGCCCGTTGATATGCCTGTCATGTTGCCGGTGCTAGGGAACCCAGAACCCCATCAGAGATCACTCTCTCCCATGGTTCCACAGGGCCTGTGGAAAGGGGTCCGGACCCCAGGATGCCCCAGGAGCCAGTTGCCGGAATCTGTCCATCTGAAACCTGGAGAGGGCATCTGCTATGCCATTGTCGATGTTTGGACTGTGCTGGGCCTCAAAAGAGATGTTATTGATCAATGAAATCACCCGCTCAGAGCGTGAGGATTGCCGGTTGATAACCCTGACCACAGCCTGGTTGTCGCACCAGAAAACCACTCTGCAGTTTGCAAATTGCTGGCGCCATAAGTGGAGTGCTACCAAGATAGGGAAGAACTCTAAGAAGGTTAGGTCCCTGTTAATACCTGCTGCCTCCCATCCCTGGGGCCATCTTTGGGCATACCATCTGCCCTTAAAGTAGACCCCGAACCCAAGGCTCTCTGATGCATCCGAGTGAACTTGTAAGGTGCCTTCCGAGTTTATGTGAGCTTGCCAAAGCGAAACCCCATTGAAATGGATGAGGAACTCCTGCCAGACGGCCAGATCAGCCTTAATGCCTTGGGTCAGCCTGATGTGGTGATGAGGGGAAATCACGCCTCGTGTGGCCTGAGCCAGCCTGGCACAGAAAGGCCTGCCTGGAGAAATAACTCAGCATCCAAAATTTAAATGGCCCAGCAATATCTGGATGTCCTTCAATAAGCACTTAGTTTTCTGACTAAGTTGGAGTAATAAGGCTTGCAATTTGGCTAATTTGTCTGCGGGAAGGTTGGAAGTACCCTGCACTGTGTCTAAGGTGATGCCCAAAAAGACTAGCGTGTGTGAGGGACCCTCTGTCTTCTCTGCGGCCAGGGGGACCCCGAGCTCAGCCACTAAGGTCTGGAATGTGTGAAGCCTGGACTGGCATTGCTGTGTCCCTGCTTTGCCCACAAAAAGGAAATCATCCAGGTAATGTGTGACGTGGGGGCTGTCTGAGCGGCCCTTGGTGACCCACTCCAAAAAGGAGCTGAATGTTTCAAAAGCTGCACAGGTGATTGAGCAGCCCATGAGCTCCATGTCCACGAACCACTGGCCCTGGAATTTGATGCCTAACAGACAAAAATCGTCGAGGTAGATGGGAGGCAATCGGAAGGCGGATTGGATATCACACTTAGCCAACAAAGCCCCAGGGCCGCATGACCTAATCAGATTAATGGCATGGTTTAAAGATGCGTAGCACACCGAACTGAAATCCTGACCGATAAAATCGTTCACTAATGACTCTTTAGGGTACAAAAGATGGCGAATGAGGCGAAATTCCCCTGGGGCTTTCTTTGTAACCATACCAAGGGGTGAAACACGGAGGTTGGGCAGGGAGGGTGATGGGAAGGGGCCCAACATGCAGCCAGCAGCCACTTCCTTCACAACCTTGGCTGCTGCCACATCAGGCATATCCCGTACCGACTTAAGGTTGCCACAGTCGGTGGGAACCCGAGGACCAGTGTAAGGAATGCGGAAGCCTTGCGAGAACCCTTCCCAGAGGAATTTTGCAGCGTGCCGATTGGAGTATGAGGACAGAAAGGCTTTCAAAACAGCAAGTTTGATTGGGGTAGTGGCCAGGGCTCCCGTGAAAGCTGGTGTTGAGCTATTGGGACGAGGTAGTGGAAGAAGAAGTATCAGACCCCCCCCCCTTGGAATTAGAATTGGCTGAGGGCAAGCTGTCTTTGCATGGGAACCTATGCAGATCTCACAAGCGTGTTCAAATTTGCACTTCGCCCTGTGGCAACGGCTTTGGTTGAATTCCCAGCAGACAAGGCGGGAACCCTCTCCCCGAAAATTAACCCTCTTACGGAATGACTGACTCTGAGGCCAGGAAAAAGGCTGAACAAAATATGTCCAAGCCTTATCGTTTATTAAATCCCACCGGGTGCTGCTGCGGCACATTGCCGCCCTGCGAAATTCTTCATCGTATCCAATGGCAGCTGCTTCCCCTGCAATTTGGCAGGCCCTAAAGACATTGCATTGGTGGGCAATCAACTGCCAAGCCCTCAACGGATAGGCTGCAGAGATCAGAGCCATGTATTCCCCGTAACCCATGTACCAGTTCTCAAAGGTTCTATCGACCTCCTTTGTTTTGTGTGTTGACTTGGAGGTCCCTGTGATCCCCGTTGTGGTTCCTTGGCAAATGAATTTAAATACGTCAACATAACAACCCTCTAATGCCCTCTCTTTCAACTTAGTTGGCAAGTGCCTGCCCGGGGGATCTTCAACTGGCTGGTCACCATGCAAAGGGAATGGGGGCTCCCCCTCCTGGAAACCCAAATGCTCATTCCTGCGCCTGCTTAAGCCTGGAGGCAGCGAAAGGATGGCGCCCCTGTCATCCCAAAACACCCCCTCCCTGTGTGGCATGTCCTCATCTGAGGAATACTCACTGGACAATGACAATGTGGGTGATTGGCGATGTGAAGAACGATGACGAGATGCCTTGCAATGCCTCTTGCGCCCCCGACCTCGGCTGGGGAGGGTTTCCTCTTGTGACGTAGAAATGTCTGTGCCCAGCTCTTCTTCAACCTGTGAAAGGACCTCCCCCCTTGTGCCTCTCCTGTCCCTATCGCTGGCTGAGAATGGTCGGCTGTTGTACTGGCAAATGGGGCAGCCTCCTCTCTAGCTGATGAGGTCCGGGCTAGTTTAGCAAATGTATTGGCCAGATGTTGGAAAATTATGGAGCTCATTTCAGAGAACCTGGTTGACTGGCCCCTTTTGATAGTGGGGCGGGAGCCTTGCTTGCCGTTTTGTCCCCTTTTTTACATTTTGTGATGTAGGGGCCTTGCGTTGGGGGGCTGCCCTAGCCCTGCTCTCCACCCGCCCAGTAGGTGGTGTGGTGGAGGTACATTGGGATGTTTCTGCCCTGCCCTTAGCTGATGCCCATGATCGAGTCACTGCTATGTTGCCCTGAATGGCTGGCCCCCCGCTAGTGGAGGCCCTACTGGCTGTTTGTCCTGAGCCCTTCTCCCTAGTGCCTGACTTAGGCTGTGTGGAAGGCTGCGTGTGTTTAGAAGCCTTTGCCGCTGTGGCCTGGCACCCATTGGGCGCCTTACGTTTTGCACTCTGAGTAGGTGCCATGCCACCGAAATGTTAAAATCAATTATAAAGCAGAACTGTGTGTATCTTCCCCACGGCAATGTGTGTAGTTGCCTGTCTGCCAAATGCCGCCTGTCCTAAAGCCAAGCTGTTCGGTGTAGCCAAGTCCAACGTCGATCCTCACGGTCCGGCGTCTGGATGCAGAGTGGGCCTAGGTCACGTGGCTGAGCCTTAAATAGGCCCAGCCTGGCCCACTCTGATGACGCGCTCCCGAAGAGTCACTCGGGAGCGCCCATCCAATTAGGACCCGGCCTGCACGCATGCACAGAGCCATGTTCTAAAGCCCCCCTCCCTGCCCATAGCAGGGCAAACTCCGGCCCTCGCTGGCCCTCTCCCCTCTTCAATGGCGGCCGTGGTTGAAGCGCGGCCATGTCTTCTCTCTCCAGGGCTGCTTGTGACACTATATTAGAATTATTTTTTTACTTCATTGATGAAGTTTATTTCACTCATTTTAAAGTTACATATACACATACATAAGCCTTTATTGGCATAATCAGAAGTAGATACATAAATAGATACATTTTAAAGTTATAAAATCAATAGATGAATTTGGAAATCATAATTTTAAAGATCTCATTGCATATGCAATCTCATTAAAAGATGGGTGGAGAATTTTCTGTGAGGAAAGTGAAGAGAGAATGGTATTTTATTGTACATTCCATGGCAATTTGTAAATAAATATACCGAGGAAGTTGTAATTAACATTTTTATTAGATAAATGAGTCGTGCTTGGTAAATTACCATGTATAAATATTCCATTAATATGCAGCAGAAACTTATCATAGTTTACAGCCATCAGCAGTGCAAACATATGTTCAGACACAGTGCCTCAGTGTATCCATATCTGAAGACCCCTCAGCAAACATATTGATGATTTAAGGATCTTAGAATTGCAAGGAGGAAGCAAATCTTTCAAGTAGGCTAAGTTTGATGGGAGGGTGAATTCATTTATGCCCAAGAGAGGAAAGATCCATCATTGCCAAACTAGTTTGTCCTGTGCTGATCTTGACTTAGTATTGTTCACACATTTTTTTCCCAAGTCATATACACATCAAAAAAGAACAATTACTTGGAACAGAAAATCAGAGGCTAAGTATGACTTGGCTGGAAGAATCTGATTCTTAATCATCTAAATCATGAATAAATATTATGAGAATTTATCTGTTTGGGTGGGCTTTAACACCACCACAAAACCATGAGGCTTTTCAGCAATGTACAAAAGAACATGTTATGCAATTAAAGAGAGAGAGAGAGATGGCAGGAAGAACAAAGATAACTGTGTAAGATAACTGTGAAAATTCATCACCTAAAATTAATAGCAAATTATGGTTTCTGGCAGACTTTTATATTATTATTATTATTATTATTATTATTATTATTATTATTATTATTATTATTATTATTATTATTATTATTATTATTATTATTATTATTATTGTCGTCGTCGTCGTCGTTATTGAAGCAGGTCAATGCCACAATGATTGAATGGGAAATCATGCAAGAAAGTGATGCAAAAATATATAAAAGTGCAGTTTCACTCTTAAAACTTGAGGAAAACTGGTAGCACAATCCTAAATAGAATTATATTCTCCCAAACCCAAAGAAGGGAATAACTCTAAAATTGCACTGTAAGTTACTTAATGAGTTATCACAAACTAGTATGATGATTGCACTGTAGTACAGGTTACTGCTCATTGTATCTTATACCATGCTAATGTTGATGTGATTGCTTCCCATTTAATATTTAACTGCTAAGTATTTAACTGCTAAGCATCTAAGTCTTAGGTACGGAAATCACCAAGGCCCTTTCCGCACAGCGGAAAGGGCGCCTCTCCACCAGCAGAAATTATGCCGGTGGAGGGGAGGGGGCTGTTCGCACGGGAGCGTGCAAGCGGCCCCCGCAGAGGCCAGCACAGAAGAGGCGGCTCTGCATGCTCCTCGTCCTCCAGCGTAAGTCTGGAGGGCTGCAGGGACCAGAGGGCAGCGTGGGCGGGTCTCAGCAGCCCTCCAGACCGATGCTGGAGGATGGGGTAAGTGGGGGGAATGGGAAAGCAGTGCCTCTCTTGGGGAAGGGAGGTGGAAAGTGACGCCTTCATGCTGTTCAGGGCTGCCCCCTTTGTGAACAGCTCCCCAGGGACTGGTGTTTTTCCATCCCTGGGCCGCTGTTTTTGGCCCCGTGCGGAAAGGGCCTAAGTTCTGTTCAGTCAGAATTCGGTAGTAGTTTTAAGGTCCTGCCCAGGGGAAAACTGAAGCAGGTACCTCTGTTTCAAGTTCAATTGGTTTCTTCCCATATATCTAGAAGATTTCCCTGATATTTATCTGATACCTGAGAGGGGTAGCAGCCTGCTGCACGCCTGCCAGGCGCCCCTCGAGTCAAATGGAACTTTTGTGGGCTTGTAGCAGGCTGCTGGCCCAGCACCGGTTTGTTCCGGATCCCCACCTCCATTGGAGGCCAGCCTCCAATAGAGGTGGGGGGGTGGCAGCCAGCTGCAGGCCTGCTGGGCACTCCTCGACTCAAGGGGCACTTTGGCAGGCTTGCAGCAGGCTGCTGACCCGGTGCCATCGTATGTCAGCCTCCCCACTGTGATAGAGGTGTGGGGGGGGGGGCAGCCTGCTGATAGAGGTGTGGGGGGGCAGCCTGCTGCAGGTCTGCTATATGCCTCTCGTGACAAGGGGCACTTTGGGGGTAAGTGGTTCATGGAGGGTACCTGGAGCTGGTGTTGCCCCCAGGCACCATTTTCCCTGATACACCTCTGACTTCCAAGGACATAAAGCAGACTGTTTGCTACAGATCGTAACTGATAGGCAAATTTGTATGATGGCATGCATCCCTTCAAAAAACCTTGTGCCAGGGTTAAGGTTTAAAAGGTGATAGCAAGCATAGAATAAATTGTACCCCCATGTGACTTTTTAAAAAATTGCAAGAGGTGCCACTTTTCATAACTACAGCAGTAAACTTTTCTTGTTTAGGATGTTGTGGGTTTTCTGGGTTGTATGGCCGTGTTCCAATAGTATTTTCTCCTGATGTTTCACCTGTGGTTGGCATCTTCAGAGGATCTGGTGGTGGTAAAGCAAGTGGAATATATACAGCGGTGAAATACCAGGGTAAGAAAAAAAACCATTTGCAATTGTTAAAAGTATTAAAGGTGCAATTTGCTAGTGTAATTTGCACGTGTTAAGTGGAATTTTCCCATTTTAGCATTTGTATGTAACACTGAAGTTGCATAAACAATTAGTAAGAGCATTTGCATAGCAGTTTGCCTGTGGATTTAAGTACTTATTTACAATCAATTTTTTTGCTGCCTGCATAGAGACATCCTGTGTCTGGGTGGTGTTCATTAACCATTGTCTTGATTCCAGTGTTTTTAAGTACTGGTAGCCCAATTTTGCTCATTTTCATAGATTCTTCCTTCCTGTTAAAATTGTCCATGTGCTTGTGGATTTCAGTCGCTTCTCTGTGTAGTCTGACATAGTGGCTGTCAAAGTGGTCCAGAATTTCTGTGTTTTCAAATAACATTCTGTGTCCAGTTTGGTTTATAACATGTTCTGCTATTGCTGATTTTCCAGCTGAATTAGTCTGCAGTGTTTTTCATGTTATTTGATTCATATCTGGATGCTGTGTTTCATGGTCCTATAGGACACAGAAGCAGGTGGGGCTGAGAGAGTTCTGAGAGAATTGTGAGTAGCCCAAGGTCACCCAGCAGGTTTCATGGGCAGGAGTGGGGAAACAAACCTGATTCACCAGATTAGAGTCCACTATTCCTAACCATGACAGTGCAGACATAGGTAAAAACATGCTTTGATATACAACATAAAACAAGACAAAGGATGTTGACTATTCTTTTCTGTATGACATTTATCTAAAATATGCATGTCAGTGTGCAGTGGTCCCTAACAGCAGTCTGAAAGATTCTAGTAGACCTCTGAGTTTTCCACTGCCCTGTTGAATTGTTCAGAGAGATTGCCACCACCAGCTACATTAAGATCAAGACAATATCAAGCTAGCTTTATGAGAGCCAAGGATCAAACATTTTTTCACAGTTTTATGTGGATAGTTTCATGAAAATTGATCAGGTCTAAAAAGTCACCATCCAAATGAAGCTAAGGTTAAAGATAATTTATACATGATATTCCTAATTTTATTCTGAGCCCTTTTATTACCATATAGGCCTTTATGACTTTAAAGAAAATGTCAGTGGCGGCAAATGACATTGTACTGAATAATCTAGTTATGAGGGGAAAGACATTTAAAACTATTCCATATCAGCTTTGCTGTATTCTGCTGAGCTTACAGTTTTAACCTACACAGCTGTCCAAAATGCCTACTTATATTTTGGAAGACAGTTCATGGTTGCTAGTGACTGAGGTATTTCTAAGGACCTGATCTCTTTCATCTTCTTTTATTTTTATTCCCCCACCCCCCATATTTTCTCCCTATTATAGTGAAGCAATTTTCAGTTTCTTCTTATTTCAGAGGGTTTGAGGTACAGGTCTTACCATACATACCATCTTTCTGAAATCAGATCACAATCCTGAAGGGCTAGGGCACACTGATGTCTCTATTTATAGCACAGAAATATTTAGATTTCTCTTGGGAAAGTGTGTGGATTCAGACACCAGATTGCCACTAATAAATTCACTATATTTCTATAAGGATACCCCGTCTATAATATCTAGCCACAAATTTTACCACATGGAGTCTGTAACTGATTAGACAAGTGTAATTGTAGAGCTATAATTTGGCTGTTCACAGTACAGTATTAAGTCTCAGGGTGTTTCCAATAGATTTGTGATGAGTTTTAAGCACTTAAATAGTGATCTGAATCCACCTGATGTAGAAAAAAATATACTAACAAATCTAAGGGCTTTCCATGCTGCTAGTGTGATATTTTGTTTGGAGAACAGACAAAATATTGTCTTTAAATTGTCCCAGTGTTAGTTTGTAATGAATGTTTTGAATTCCAGTTCCCTTTTCCATGCTGTCCTTCTTCTTCCACCTCCACACTTTTCTCAAAATCGAACCAGAAAGGGTTTTTTTTAATGTATATACAAACAGCAAAGCCCATTGTGGGGGAGATGCAATGGGCCCTAGCAAAGAGTAGAAAAGGAAGCATCTCCCCCTGCAGTGGGCTTTACTGGGGTTGTAGCACCCCTCTGCTCCCGGAATGATGCTTGCCAACTACTTGGTTCTGGGTCTGTGGCTTGGCATAAAGCCCCTTCTATGTTCTTACTTTCACCAGATTTGGTCACAATGCAGAAGGTCAAGGTCTTTCTTGTAATTGGTCCAGCCCTCTGTAATTTATTGCAGAAGAGGTTAGAAGATTCAATTCTCATTAAACATTTGCAAAAGTAAAAGCATTTATTTTCGGATTTTTGTGAGTCATGTTAGCCACTCTGTCAAGATGAGTTTTACTCAGGCTGACACTTATGTTGCATTATATTTGCAAAATGTAAATATGTTGTTAGTATTTTATTAACTTATTGATAACTGAACACTGAGCAATGAGAATGTCTATGCAGTAAAAATAAACACTTCTCTCCATCCAAAGAACACACATTCTGTAGTAAACTGATAAAACAATGACAGGAAATTGGATAAGGAGAGAGGTGGCTGCCAAGGTATTTTGGACAAGGAGAGTAAACCAAACTAGAGCAATAAAAAAGATGACACTAAATTGATTATATGGAGAATTCACTACATATCAGTCTCCCCAAATTTAATCTTTAACAGATGTATACCCATCTAAGTCAGCTGAGGTCAATGGGCTTAGGAGGATGTAACTGATAAGATTGCACTCTTAGGCATGCAGTCCAAGTTTACATCTGATTTCTTAATCAATAATTTCAATGGGTTAGAAGACCAGACTGCTTTCCACTAAGCCTTCCTCTGGTGGATAAAGTCTTATTCTATCTGATGAAGGCTTTCTCTAGCAGAACAAGATCTCTAGTTTATAAGAAGAGTTTTTTTTATACTTCACTTTTCTCTACTTTTAATGAGTTTCAAAGTGGCTCACAATCACCTTCCCTTCCCCTCCCCACAACAGATACCTTGTTAGGTAGGTGAAGCTGTGAGAGTTCTGAGAGAATTGTGTCTAGCTGATGATCACTCATCATGTGTAGGAGCAGGGAAACAAGTCAGTTCACCAGATTAGAGTCCACCACCCTTAACTACAACACCAAACTGACAGAAGAAGGCTCCAATCCAAGAAGGTATTTCCAGGTACACAATTCCAAACCTATGGCTTGTGAGTTAATTGTAAATTGGTGCACATAGCTATAGAAAGATTATTCGTGGGATCTTGCAAAGGCTGCAGGACTCACTGAAATTGTTTTTTTTTGTCTTTGAGGTAACAGACGGGATGAGCACTGAGTTCTGGCATGTATACAATAATTGTTATAAATGAACCCAGCACACAAATATTAGTCATTGCATTGATTTATTGGAGTGAAACAAGAAGATTGCAACATGTAATATTTTCATAGAGTTTCTAGGGACATTACTTCAGTTACTAATAAATAAAACCATACTCAAGACTTTCTAGTATTACACTCTTTAATTTGGTTATGTATTATACAGGCCAACAGACAGGGAGAGAAATTAGCCTTTTTGTCATTAACAGTCCAAGGCTGCCATTCTTTGAATCAATGCAGCACCCAGAAGGTTTTCCAGATGTTTATTTCAAAAGCAACTGCTATTGTATGTCATAATTGTATTCATAGCTGAGTAAACAGCTTCGCAGGTGCAAGGGATCCAAACACTGTTTGAAGACGTAAGGAAATATTACTGAGACGCTGAACAAAAGGGGAGTATGTGAAAGAAAATCTATAATTTCCCTGTTTCATAAACAACAGTTGATTAGTCTGAAAACCAAACACCCACACATCCATATGTACAAGATTTCATTCAGTGCAGAAGAATACCAGCAAACTGTTATGGAAATATGGCACAAGGCGTACCTTTGTGTATTCTTTTGGATGTGCTTTACAAAGCATTTGCCTCCTGTCTCCAATTTTGGGTAGAATTGTTTTGCCTAATGTAAGAGAAAAAGTTCAAGTTCTCTCTCTCTCTCTCTCTCAAACACACAGACAGACACACAGGACACCTTGAGAAAAATGTACTGGGAACTTGTAAATAAACTTTGTGGAACTCTTCTACACAGGCCAAATATAACAAGTATAGGATACTATATAAACTGCTTGGTGGGGGAGGGACTTCACTGAAGTCCTGTTCCAAAACAAGTTTGGCCCATGTTATTCTCTCAACCCAGGTTCTTGGAAAACACTAAATCAGTGATCCTTTTGCAGAATTCCATGTTAGAAGTGCTCCTGCCTGAACACAACAGGCAGGAAAGGCTTTATTTCCCTCCCTGCCACACGTTCACTTTAGGTTCTGCACTGTCCACTGTCAGGAAGAATCTGCCTGCCATTCTCTGCCCACCATCACATTGTGGGCAGATTCTCTGAGCACCTAACAGTGTACAAAGTCCCCTAAGCAGGTTTTCTCCCCATGGAAGTAAGTATAATTGCCATATAGATCTATAGCAACACATTCACGACCATTGCAGGAAGGTTCATTTTTCTTCTGTGTGTTTTATATGTGCAGATTCAGTTGATTGGATTGTGGGACACAGGGATGTAGGTATAGAACTTTTATGGGGGGTTCGGGTTAGGGGGTGTGGCCACACCTCCCCAAGCCGCGCCTGGCCTCAGTACTTATAAAAGCAGCTCTCTGAGGCCAGGGTCAGCAGACTCCCCTGCCCTGCCCTTCCCCACCTCCCCACCAGTTGGGCTCCCAGCTGGTAGCCGGCAGCCCCTTCTGCCCTCCCCTCTGGGCAGAGGCGTAGCTAGGGAACATGGAGCCCAGTGCAAAATCTGAGTTTTGTGCACCCCCCTCCATGGGCGGCTGCTGTGATTCTGGAATCTACCCCCAAAGAACATCACTTTCAATTTTGTTTAAACTAAAGAGCCCAAATTCTCCTTTTAATCCACCTTAAAGGGAGAATCTGGGGTCCCCAGGTAAAACAACATTGAAAGTAATGCTGTTTTGGGGTGGATTATCCCCTACCCTGGAACAGCATCACTTTTAATGTTTAAACTAGGGACCTCAGATTCTCCCTTTAAATCCATGCTGAAGGGAGTGGATTTAAAAGGAGAATCTGGGGAAACTTGGGGGGTGTCTGCTGTCAGGGGTGCAATTGTTAAGATAGCAGCACCAAACTTTCAGTGTATCTTTAGGAGACTCTCCTAATGATACCACCCAGGTTTGGTGAAGTTTGGTTCAGGGAGTTCAAAGTTATGGACTCTCAAAGATGTAGACCCCATCTTTTATAGCTCCCACTGGAGACAATGGGGGATGGGGCACCCCTGGACCAAACTTCACCAAACCTGGGTAGTATCACCATCCCTGAAATTTTGGTGCTGCTAACCTAAAAATTGTGCCCCTGCGGGCCAGAAACCAAAAACACTTAAAATATTTTCAAAAACCACAAACGGGGTGCGGCGCTTCAAACATGTAATGCGGGGGTTGAACCTGAGAAACCCCCCTTACCTACGTCCTTGGTGGGACAATTGACATGGCTGAGGGGGTTCGTTTCTGTATGCCTGTGCAGCTATGCACATGTTGCAGGAGATTTTTTTAAAAAAGAAGCATTTCCGTGCAAAGGCATGAAAGCAACCTGGATTGTTTCCATGGGCTCCAATCACTGCCTGTATGGGTAAAGGGCACACATGAGACTGGGGAAAAGGAAAATGAGTTCCTTTATAATGACCATGACCCATTATACATATGCTGGGTAGAATCCACCCAATGTCACACATGGACTAATATCCTGGGGAGGAATATTGATTAACCCATCCAGTCCCCAATGATCTTCCTTTTGCAAATACAGTCTAAGGATCAGTTCATAGATTATTTAGATGGCATGGTTTGACATGAAAACTCAAATGAAGTGGTATGACCAAGGATGGTGGGAATGATGAGGTTCTTTGACATGAGTTGATCAGACAATTGGTGAGATTCTGCTTCACCCAAGTGGTTTCCCACAGATGGGACTCCAAAAAATGACCTCCAGAAGTAGATGAAATAGAATAGTTTCCACCTTATTGCTTAATTCTCATAGATGCACACAAATTTTACTTGTGTTAATCTTTTCACATATTTTTTCTTGCATTTTGAAAACCTGCATTCTCCTTGGAAAAGTTTTTCCATACTCACATTATCCTTAATAAAAGGGATAATGCATGAATATATCATTTTAAATTTCTTTTTGGGTCCATAGCCTGTTGTGGCGAAATGGGCTTGCTTTTGGCTGGCAGGCCCTATTTCGCACACTGCACACCCCCAGGAATTACCGACTTTTCCTGGGGAGGGCTAACTTTCTCTCTGGGTATGCTGCCACCACCTGATCATTTGAGGAGTACACGCTGGGGAAGATCAGGATTTCCCAGCTTCCTATCCAACTGTGTGAGGCCCCTGCCTCAGTTTCCCCTTGGTTCCCCTCTCCTGGGTTCCACAGGGTAGACTGGAGATTCTGGAGGAAAAGCTGCTCAGCCTTCCTCTACTTCCTGTTTAAATAGCGTGTCGAAGACAGTGGGGCATATGTGGTACAGAGAACTGTCCTCCACATCCAAGGTTTAAAAAGTATTTATTAAAAAGAAAGTGATTACCATATGTTTTAGCACAGCACCAGATTTAGCAAGGGTTTCCAAAGAAAAGGCGATATAAGCGCAAATCCCTTGCCCCCATCACTAATACATACCCTGGCTAGGAGATGGTAGAAATTAGGGTAGGTCCTTAAAGCTTAAAATGTTGCAATTGGCAAAGAGCTCACATTACCTGGCACATGGTCCAGAAAATGGCTGCAGCCTTCCCAGTTCAGGCAAGAGCTCTGCTCTCCTCCAGAGACACCTGAGCAAAGAGGACCTAGCCTCTCTCTTTCCCTCAATTTATCAAATCCCAGACCCCACCTTCCTTTGACCAGGTCAGGCTGGGTCAAGATATCATTTCCCCCTAGGTCAGGTAGCATTTCCTGATGTTTCTCTGGGATTTCTAAGTCCTCCAAATCTCTTGTACCTGATTGGAGAAGGGGAGGAGGCAAAAGAAAAAAGGGAGCGGGGAGCCATTTCTCCACACCTGTCATTGCAACCATAACCTGTTTCCTTTTGCTGTGCTGCTGGTGGTAGTATTCCCAGCTCATTTCACATGCTATACCAATGTTGACCAATTTTAAGCAAATCATATTAAAAACAGGCATCAGTTTTATTGTCTGATCAGAAGAAAAGACAAGTGAGGTTTTGTCCCCTCAATTGGGAAACTGAGAACAGTATGTTCACAAAATTCAGTAACATTCTTAACTAATAATATAACCAATTTATCAGTTGACGTTAAATAGGTTCTTTTGCTCCTTATTAGAAAAGCAGGATAGTGTGTACTTTATTCAGAAGCCACATATCCTAATACCATTTTCATTACCACTTACAGCAATAAAGAAATAGGGATAACTTCCAAAAACCAAAAGTTAAATGCTTGTCATGTACTTAGTAATTGAAGTACCCCACACTACTCTCATGTAAATGTATGATGGATCAAACCCTATATTTTTTTTAAAAAAAGGTATGTAGCAATTAAAAGTAGAATAATCAGCTATGTGCCTAGAAAGGGTCTGAATTTTCCCTCAAGATTTGCAGGAATGTGATCATTCAGTGTTATCACATAGTATCTCGATTGTCTGACATGAGCAAGGAAAACATCTTTTCAAATTCACTGAGTGCTCCACTTTTCATCTTTTCCACTAGCATTGTGTCATTGTGCTCCGATGATATGTCATTGGCTACAAGAATATATTCCTTTATCATTTTGGAGGTTGCAAAAGCCTTCTTGTGTCTAGTCACTAACTGGACAAAATGCAGGAAAACTACTGTTGCATGCTGTTGAACACTGACTGAGAATCTTCACAGACATCTGGTTATCTTTTCAAGCTGGACTTTCCTGAAACCATTTTATCAATCTCTTCCTAATACGTTGGAGGGTGCATTATGGAGGAATCACTATGTACAGTTTCATAATGATATTTTATATTTTGCTTCTGGGGGGGGGGGACTCCAGTCCATGCCTAACAAATTAAGGAAATGTTGAACAGTGTCTTTATGTATACAGCATCCTCATTTTGGAAGTTAACTGTAGCAACATGTTGTTATACAACATTTAGAACAGAACAGTGTTTCCAGAGTGATGACAAGAAACATCATTGCAAACCCAGTGCCATCCTTGGTCATTGTTTTTAGCACTGTACAAATTAATGTGCTGTGGCAAAGATAAATTTACTTTGTTAAAATTTAAAATTTACTTTGTATTCAAATCCAGGATGAAACACTATGTGGGCTCCACAGTAACAGCAAATCATTATGAAAAGATTTCAAGACTTGTTCCATCACAGCAGCTGGAAGATCACCCAAGCATAAGAGAAGTTGCATAAGCATCTAGCTCCACTTGTTCATCTCCATAGCCGCAGCACAGGTACTCTTTCTTGGGCACGATTAGACAATGACCAAGAGATGGATTTTAAGGCCTGGCAAACATTGCTAATTATGATAACAGCAAGGATGTTTTCCATTTTCCTTTTCTTTTTTGTGTCAAGTCACAGCTGATTCATGGCAACCCCAGAGGGTTTTCAAGACAAGAAATGTTCAGAGATGGTTTGCCATTGCCTGCTTCCATGTCATGATCCTGGTGTTGATTGGATGTTGCTTCTACTAAATACTATCCCTTCCTAACCTCTGAGATCTGATGCTGTTAGCTAGCCTGGAGCTATCCAGGTCAGGTACTGTTTTTCTAAGGTTGCTCCAATGGCCTTTAACTGCTGTGCAGGGGCAATGTGGGACAACGTGAGCTCAAAAGAAAGATGAGTTCCTTTGTGCAGGCAACTGGCTTCCAAATCCTATGTTCCTATCTCAGTATGGTAGCTTATTGCAACCAAAGAATTATACAAACTTAATTCCATCTAGCCTGGTTAATCCTATGACAATAACATGATTTAACCAGGACCAACAGAACAACTGTGACCAAATCCTACAAGCACTCACCCTTACTTCCTGTTGCCAAAGTATCTGACAGGTTTCAGGGTTTTTTACACCATTGATGGAATGTTCTGAACTTTCCAATTATCAAACAAACTGTGGATTCATTGCCATCATATATGGAAGGAACTCTAGAATATACAGAGAGAACTTAACACTAGGAAGAGGAAGAGAAGAATCCAAAATAAGCAGAAATGAGACCAAAGCGGAATGACTATTTAAGTGGAGGCATACTACAAGAGTCATGCTTGTAAGGATGTGCATGTAAAGTGCTGCCAAGTCACAGCTGATGTACGGTAACCCCATAGGATTTTCAAACAAAAGGCTAACAGAAGTGGGTTGCCATTGCTTTCTTCGGCATAACCACACTGGCATTCCTTGGTGCCCATTCAAATGCTAACCAGGGCTGACCGTGCTTAACTTCTGAGATTTGAAGAAATCAGGCTAGCCCGGATCATCCAGGTCAGGGCAGTTGTAAGGATAGGGCTCTACGGATTTGGACTTATATGTTCCTAATTTATTCCCAGGATATCAGTTACTCTTGCGGGAGCCATCTCATCCATGTGTTTTCATGTTCCATTTCATACAGAGATATGGTTTCCTTCACCCCTTCCTCATGAAATGGTTCCATGTTCATGCTGACCTTTGTTCTATAGAAAGGGCTTAGCTCAGTTACTAATGAGTCTCTTCATTGATTTCTATGGGCTAATATCATAGTAAAGTTATAATCAGCAGCCTGCAGGAACATTAGGCCACATTTACAATGTGTGTTGTTCTGCAAACAAATATGGTTGACTAAATGCTTAATTGTGTCAGTCAATTTGCATGGATTCACACTGGAAGTTAAAGTGATAAAAATAATTGTTTTCTTATGTTTTGTACACTGAAACCTGTTAAAACTTTAGCTCTTGGGGGAAATTACTTAATTACCCTCTTGGTGTCAGTGGTGCAAAGCCGCAGAAAATATCAGTTTCTCCCAGGAAGAGGTCAAGGAGGAGAAAATAAAGACACTTAAAAGGATTGCTAATAATGTCTCATGATCTCCAGGAGTATTTTTTTTATCACCCTAGTCATGTTGTCCTTCAGGATGTATTTTAATTTAGATATTTTATACAGCACTGTTTATGCATACGGAGAAACAACCCTTCATTTATATAGATTTTGGCATTTTCTCCATGCTTCTGAAATGAGCATTCTTTGCTACTGTTGCAGAATAAGGCTGCATAATCCTCCTTAAAATAAGCATGTTAGATGTGAAATTGAGTTAACCTTCTTTGATGCACGTATGCTTAATAGGGATTTCCTTGCATGTTATACTCAACAACAATGCCATTGCATTTTTAAATTTCAGAATAAGTCTTAATATTTAAGGTTACCCTTTAATACTCATTTGGAAGTTCCGATTGAATACTAAGCCGCGTAGCTCAGCATATCACATCGCTATTAAATTTTCCTGCCTTTTAAAAGATAAAATAAACTTTTCCTTCTCTTCCTCTAAATGCAAATCTTTCTGTGTAACACTGTGCCTAATCTACTACAACTAATTAATCTGTTTGAACTGATGAAATGTTACCTCTGCATTTTTTTGTTCCTTGTATACAATTATTGTAACAGTGGTGAATAAATCAATATTCCCAATCCAACTGTAAAAAACAATCAAGAAAAGCAGTGCTTCTCAGGGAAAAAAACACCAAATAATATTTATTAACTCTGTCTCAATCCACAGCAGAGCCAGATACCATTCAAGCATTTTCTGCAAGTGTAATAAGCAAACTCAGATACATGATGAAAGTGGCACATGCCAATAATTTCACCATTTTACACTGCAGAGTAATTGAAGGATTTAATGAGAAACAAACCAATAAAAATAAATAGACCATGTTAGAGGAGCAGAAACTGATCTGAAATGGAAGTTACTCCATTGTGAGTTTTAAGGCTTTTTTGTTTTGTTTTGTTTTTGCATGGTTTGACCAGGAAAAGAAATTGTGTTGAAGAGATTGTTTATATCCACATCACACATTTTGCAATTTGATTTCTAAAGAAGAGCAACATCATTCTGTTTAAAATCTAAATGAATTCTGAATTGGGAAGCTATCTTTCAACTATGTTTTGTTTTTATATGATAGAATGCATGAAGTTTGTAAAATGTTTCTATTGTTTTGGCATTGATAATAAATGTGGGCAACTGAATGATTTAAGTAAATGTACAGAATACATCTAAATGCTTTCATAGACAACTCTGAATCATTTTCCTCACAAATGAATCATTTTCCTCACAAATGAATTTCTGATTTACACAAAACTTCACCATTATAGTGTCAGTATTGAATTTCCACAGAAAATCTCATGGCGGTATTGGGTAGGTGTAGGGCTAAACTAACAGGCAAGCTCCTAATGCCCAATTACTGAAGAACATGGTAATGAAAGGGGGTACACATGTCAAGATTAGGGGAGCACCCCCAAGATTAGGGGAGCACCCCTATTGTGTACTTATTCTCCCCTGTGAACTCCCTCCCACCCCATGTTAATATTGTTTCTCTTGTCATGTGTGGTTCTGCCACTAAGTCACTATAAACTGCACTTTTAAAATCAGTTTCTGTTATCTAACTCTTATGGTTTTTTGGGGTATCAAAGCATACCTTAGCAAGAATGTGAACTAAAATAATAAGCCATCCCAAGTCATGACTTTTGTATTTAAGGAATTCCACTGTAGAATTAAGGAATTCCACTGAAAACTAAGAAAGTTTCATTTGTGTCATATACTCTGTTTTCATCTTTTTTTGCTTTTTTTAAGCTATGAATCTGTGGGCAGTGTCCATAGAAAGGTGTTTCTTCTTCTAAAATTCTATATTCATTCACATGAACCTGCTGAGACCTTCTGTGTGCAAAATGGATGGTCTACCACTGAGCCATAGCCCCTCCCAATAGTGAATATAGTACTGTTTGTATTACAGAATATGAAAGCGATTTGCTGATTTGTAAATAGTACATTCATACATTGAACACTGACTTTGGCCTGTCTATTTAGTAGACCAATTTTTAATACAATATTTCCAAATGAATGGCTGCCACCAGCCTAGTAAACTGATAATAGGTACCTGATCTACTAGACTATGTAATTTAGATCTTAATCTAGCGATATCATTGCCCATTCAAGCAGATGAAAAAACACACATGCAGCCAGTCATATTTGAGGAGATCTTGAAGGGATATCACCTGGCTACCACAGGTAAGTTGCTCTAAGCTCCTTGATTTTAATTATAAATGGAATAAAAAATGGAATAAAATGAATAAAATGGAGTAATAAATACAACTGTAATATTTTGATGAAAAAGCCTTTGTTTGTTTCTAATACACAAACTTAAACTCCATATGTAATAAGATGTAGTCTAATACCAAGTTTTAAGTGTTTGAGACTGAACATTTCCAAGGCACCCTGGCTTTGTCAGACAGATGATCACCAGAATTAACGCTAGCACATTGCATCTTTGCCTCTGACCTCTAGGAATATTAGGGAGGAGGATCTTCCATTGCATAAATTCCCCACAATTCCCCTATATTTGCCTTTTTCAGTCTGCACAACTCTTAACCTTAGCCTGAATGGCATAACTGCAGCACCAGGGGATAGGGGCATACGAGAAGATCCAAACAAGGAAAGAATAAACAAAGTACAATCACTAAAGCATCAAATCCTCTGATGGAAGAGAGAAGTTTTATCAATAATGAAGAGTTATTTTTTAAGCAAGATTCATTAACTAAACCACCATTTAAATTTACAGATACAAAGTTTGTTATCTACCTTTATGAAATAGAAACAGAAGCAAATATTGGGCTTCATTAAGCCTTCTCAATATAAAAACATAGCTGGTATTTTACACCTGGAAATCATTTGAATAATCCCAAGAAATCAAATGTTTGTTCTTACTCGGTTTTTATGCTTTCCCCTCACGTACGTGCAATGGAAGATGCTTAGCTGTATTAAGTTATTGCTCAATATGGTACTTTAAGGGGGGAAAGGGAGAGGACAGAGTCAATGACAAGTGCAAGTGGGTTCTTCCTCTGATAGCAGAGGGCCAATGTCAATGTACAGGTCACCAACCCTTTGATAAGAATTTTGAAGTAGTCTCTTGAAGAGTATTGACTGAACAAGACCTTTTATTCCATATCAGGTTTGAATGTAAGGTCTTTATTAGTTTAAATGCACAAATCAATAATGTTCTGCAGTCAGATAAACTAATGGGTGGGGGTGATTACACAGCTAAATTGTTGACGGATTAATACTACAGTATTCTGTAGTACTGTTTTTATTGAATAGTATGATACCAAGACAGTAAGGTTCAGACATGTTCTTATTCAAGTATGCATTTGATAAAAGATGTGATGGACATTAGTTCTACAGCATTTTATAATAATTATTTATCCATAAAGAGAGGAGGGGCAACATTTCTTCCTGCAAACAAAATACAAGTATTAACACTGAGTGAAGCCAAGATTGAAGGATTATATTGCAGTATTAATTAGACATGAGCCAAAAGTGAAGTCTAGGATTCATGAAAAATATTATTGTTCCAAAGGGACTGTGAAACTTTTCAATTGGTGATTTCTCCTATGATCGCCCAAGTGATCAATATAGGAACAGTATGAACTTAATTTGTCCTTTCTGATGATAGCAGATAATTAACTCTAAGCAGCTACATGGTTACAGTCAGATCAAGAACATGATCCCTGATTGGCTGGGATCACTTAACGAAGAATAAATAGGGAAAAAATGTCTGTAGGACATAGACCCTACACCTCCAAGACAATCACTGCTATTTGGCTGAAAAACCATTTTGAAGAACATTTGTCTCAACCTTAAACCATGCTAGTTCATAGATCTGTTCAAGTGGTTCAAGCTGGTGAAGAACATGATGATGGAGATGATGCAGAAGACTTTTGTGTATGTACTGCTTACCTTTCAACACTGGGAAATCGCAGGGTCTAAAGGAATCCACCAGATGCTGGTAGATGCACTCTTACTGAACTCTGATATAGCACAGATTCTGGGCGTGAGGACAAATATTTATGAATTTTAAAAATCCAGCATTGGTCGATTCTCCATTTGTGGAATTGTTTAGGATCGACCTAGGTTCGACCTAGAATTCCCCACATCTGCTGAGTTCAACCCAGGTCTGTTCCAGCTCTGCCCCTTCTTACTGTTAAATTTCTGACTCCACCAGGGAGGTATAGTTTTTTCTGCCAACCTAGGTCAAACTCAGGTCGAAGCTGGTAAAGTGGGAAATCTTCCTCACCGTGATTCTCCCATTCAGCCAATCACAGATAAGTGTTCTGGGCATGCTCACAGCGGGGGAAAGCACACCTTAAAAAATTCCTTCTTGTATACAAAGCCATGGCCATACATATAAACAGCTCACATTTACACACTGCTGATAGCAACGAAGTTGCAACATTTCCCCTGCCTAGTGATGTAATGGCCAATCAGTTACACTCCCTGTGTGGCATAATGGTTAAAAGCAGGTGTACTCTAATCTGGAGGACCGGGTTTGATTCCCCGCTCTGCCGCTTGAGCTGTGGAGGCTTATCTGGGGAATTCAGATTAGCCTGTGCACTCCAACACATGCCAGCTGGGTGACCTTGGGCTAGTCACAGTTCTTTGGAGCTCTCTCAGCCTCACCCACCTCACAGGGTGTTTGTTGTGAGGGGGGAAGGGAAAGGAGTTTGTAAGCCCCTTTGAGTCTCCTTACAGGAGAGAAAGGGGGGATATAAATGCAACTCTTCCTCTTCTTCTGGTGGCATGTTAAAAACATTTGTCATTCTGAGGGATAGATGCCATTTTGATCTGATAGCTGAGTAGAGCAGACAACAGTCAATCGGGAATGAAGAGGAGAAGAGGAGATGAGGTGATCCCGCCCTCTGAGCATGGCACCAGAACAATGACCTCAGCTGCTGTGGGGAGTGACTGTGGAATCGTCCTAGGTCAATATTTTCATGGACCAGGTCAAACCTAGGTTGATTCCGCAAGTGGGGAATCGACCATTGTCTGCCATTTTTGTCCAGTTAGAACTAATTATTCCATCCAACTCTAATTGTTTGGCTCCTTCATAAGTGATGTAGACATCTTTAAAGTGAGCTTATAAATGCTATTATCAAAATTTTCCAAAAAGTTGGGTTATCTGTTCAGCCATAATTCCACAGAAAAACAAAATAAACAAGGGGAATGTTTTCATTCAGGCCACTGTGTTGAAAGTTTGAATTCTTTACAAAATCTAGGGATCTCCTTCCATTCTCCATCAAAATAGAATTCCAGTGAGCAACCAATTTTCAAGTTTTGTCCTGAGCACGCCAGTGCAAATCATTATCTTCAATATTGTGAATAATCTTTCTTTTTTACCCCAGCAGAGAAAGAGAGAGAGAAGGAGAGAGAGAGAGAGGGGGGGGGGAGAGGGAGAGAGAGAGAGATTCATGGGTGCGCTGCACAGTGCCAGCATAATTAGTCTTTTTTAATGAAATGGACCCTAGATATATTCCACTGTGGAGTGCCAATAATAGAATTTAAGTGAAAGTAATTTCAAAGTGCAACAGTAGTTTACATATTAGTTATTGTATAAAGGGGGAAAAATGCTCTGCCATTCTAGGTTAAATGCAATTAACATCCAGGCCTTTTGCAACACTCCTGGGAAGAAATTATTGGTTTGGCAGGTTATTTTCCAGATTTTGATATTAAAAAGAGGAGAAAGAAACATATTTTAAGTATACGGAATTTCTTCAGGAAAAAAAATGTATACTGCAGCTACAAGAACTGAAAGTGAAATACTCATATAAATCAAGAATATTTACTCATTAATTATTACTCAGACGTTCACTTATGAAGAGAAATGTGGTTGTAAAAATATGATGTAAGAATAAGATACACTAAATTTGAATGTCAGCTCTCTTTATTTACAAGCGACACCCCTCTCCCTTTATCCTAGGTTTTGTGAGAAGACTACTTTTTAGCTTTAAAAAAGCCCTAAACAAACAACATCATAGTGCTTCTAATAATGCTATGTTTACTCTGTTTTTTATTCACAAACTTTATATTTTAATACAGGTGTGTTCTTTATCCAGTTTTAAAGAACTGTCCATATTGAAAAGCCAGAAAGTGGGCTTTTTAATTACAGGTTTGGTAAAAAGCAGGTAAAATGGCATCAAAAGGATTTAAATTTTGTTCCCACATAAATGTGTTTTTCCCCCTTCATATCTCAATCTTCAACAGGCAGATTTATTTTTTTCTTGGCATTTAATTAGCTATGCCATACCAGGATATGAGAATTCTGCTGGATTATGCCCAATGTTAATAATGCTAGGGCACATACAATTAATATTGCCTCTAATAAAGCAATATTTACATAGCGCTCCACAACATTTAAAATGCTTCACATGCAATGCCTTCATAAATCCTTGGAACCGCCCCATTCCAGCTCAGGTCAGTATTATAATCCTCATGCTGCAGATTGAGATGGGGGCTGAAGTGGAGAGGCAGATGTATGACCAAGTGAGTTCATGGCAGAGATATTTCTCCCAGGACCTTCCTGATTCATAGCGCACTCTTGGCTATGACACTACACCACTGTTATTAACATGCAAATTATTTTGTTCTTGTCTAGTTGTTGAGGCAACTTATTACTAGAACTTTTATTTTAATTATTTTACTTAATCTCCGCATATTGAAAACACGCTTAGTGTGAAGAAAACGCACCTAACATATAAATAGAGTTTCCATGACACTTTTTTTTGCCAACATTTGTCTTTAGCGTACCAATGAACTGAAGGGTAATCTGGACCTTTCTCACGTGACTGCTTGCTTGCTTACCTGCCACTGCTGCCTCCTCTATCTGAGAAAAAAGTACCTTGCTGATGGGTGCATGGGGCATAAAAATGATGTTTCCATCCCTCTGTTCCATGCTTTGTTTTCTAGCTGAAATAGAAGAGACAGCACTCGCAGGAAGGGAGGACTTTGACATATGAGGATCTGATTTCCTGGTACCCTCTAGTTTCAGAGGGTAGCTAAAAGGAGCTTTGACTCTTGAAAGCTCATACTTCAAAAAATGTCTTGGTCTCTACAGTGCTACTGGACTCAAATCTAACTGGTATGCTAGAGAGGCAGCAGCAATACGGAAACAGAGCTTGCAGTGCATTGCTGTTATATTATGAAGATCTTTGTTCCCACATGTAATTAATTTCAGTAACTAAAATTCTACAACTTTTCCTTCCTAAGGTACTGTATCAAATGATTAGCAATGTCATTGAAAACTGTTTTTTGGCGGCCTTAAAATATAGATTGTAAGAAACTAGATTTCACTTTTTGGGGTGGGGGAAATAATTTGACTAGTAAGAATATACACTGTGACAATAAAATGGGAAACAGCCATTAGTCTGAAGAAAGGGAGAGTGTAACTTGATCATTCCAAACTTCCACATGCTTATGGGCTCTCTGAGCTTCTCATATATCTTCCACCTTCATGAAATCTACAGGGTTCCTATGATCATCCCTAATATTTTAAGGACAGAATTATGACTTTGGAGAGCTGAAACGAGGCACTTGTGCATTCTTTTCCAGTATATGTGGAAAACAAAGATATCAGGCATGTAGTAAGTAACAAAAGGCTGTGGCCCATGTGTGCAAATGTGATAGGGAATAAATTATGTTATGAGAACGTACATAGTTATTAATCATGTGGCATGCCAAATCCTTGATGGTAAGCTAAGTAATGCACCTGATGCCAGTTATTGACTCAATGACAAATCAGTTTTGCATATTGCATATTTTTCTTCACAGTGTGAGCTTACTCGTTTTTCAAATCATAGCACACAACACTTTTATTTTAATGGAGCAGAAGAAAAATGGAAAGAATGTGTGCAAGGGAAATTCACAGGCAGCTGGTGTGAACAGTGCTGTCGGGTTTTGTTTTGTTTTTGTCATTCACACCATGGCATTATCCTTCTCATATTTTGTGAATTTGCATCTCATTAAAATCATTACTTGGAGCATGTATTAAAATCTATCATGCCCAGACAAGGGCAGTGGGTGGCCATAACTGAATTCCAAGACCGTGTGTTCTCCAAACTAGGGTCCCTCAGGTCAATTGCTGCAACAGTAATGTTGAACTGGAGCCAGAGGTAGTATTGTAGTTGGAGAACACAGCATACATAGAAGGTACGGTCAAGGAAAGAAAGCCAGGTTCCCATTAATACAATGGTGGCTTCATGGCATATTCCAATAAAGTAGCTAATGTCTTGAAGATGCCTTCGAGAGAGACTCATCACTTGAAGAGACTCATCTCCCCGCCCCCAGGCTCATGAGAGGTTCCAGTCCGAACCCACAAATTTTGTGAAAGAATCTGAGATGTACCATGACAAATGTACCAAGACAATGGACACCCTTATGTGGTTACCATGTTATCTGCTGTTCTCTTTTCTGAACAAATAAGTGCAGATTATTAAGGCTAATGAAAGCAATGTTGGTTTTAGCCGTCAAGATGGAGAGAAGCAGCCACTATTGATGATGTGCATGAGGGCCTTTAGAAACCCCAGGGTGCAGAGTGATATGCTGCAGTATTTCAGCCAAAGTACTGCTCAAGACCTGAGCTTGATCCCAATTTTGAACCAGCTCAAGGTTGACTCAGGCTTCCATTCTTCCAAGGGTGGTAAAATGAGTACCCAGCTTGCTGGGGATGAAGTGTAGATGATTGGAAAGGCAATGGCAAACCACCATTGTCAAATAACCTAGTCAATACCATGCTGTGACATTACCCCATGTATCATGCACAGGATGGTGCTTTTCAGTGTGTTGGTGGGAGAGTGGTGAGAACCGATCAATCTGCAGCATCATGGAAGTGAAGGGAAAGTTTTAATAGCAAAACCTTTAAAAACAATTTTAATTCCATAGTCTGGAAAATCATGTATACATGGATAGAAAATTGAGGAAGTTTGAATGTTTCAGGAAATAGATATATTCAGTTACTCGGGGAGGGTCTGTGGCTTAGTGATAGTGGCATACAGAAGTTCCCAGGTTGGCCCTATCCTCTCCTCTGGGGGTGAGAGGGGAAGAGGTGGGGTGGGGGTGGGGTTGCCCCCTGCCCCCACAGGCATATGTCTGGTGCACGGCACACATCCCTGTCCCCTTATAGCTCCACCACTGGGTTCCACTGGATTGGATTCTAGTATAGTCCTGTTGGGATTGTGTTGGGGTTGGAGGCATTGACCAGTGGTTGCTCTTTGCTGTTCCCCTGGAGAGAAAAAAGTCTATTTTTTCTTCCATTGGAAACAATGGGGGACCTAGATTATGGTTTTGTTATAATTGCATTCAGTGGGAGATCATTGTGGGGCTCTGGGGGGCTGTTTTTCAAGGTAGAGGCTTAAAATTTGCAGCATAACTGCTTGTGACTCTTTTCAGAAGAACCTCAAAGGCTTGATGAAATTTGGGTCAGAGAGTACAATTCTGTGAGCACCCAAATAGAGGAAAACTGGGTGGCTATAGAATTGGATGTTCCGAATTTGGTTCCTCTACCTTGAAAAACCTCTACCTAACCCCCCATAGATCTCCCATTGAACACAATTGGAGCAAAACAGTAACCCAACCACTGCCTGCCACTGAAGACAATGGTGGGAACTTTGAGATGTTTGATTGTGAGACTGGAGTACTAAAATCTATGGGGAATGGAGGGGGGCTTTAAAAAGTTGTTTTTCATTGTAGATCCAGCTTTTCTAAACATTTGTGGGTCCAATAAACCAAAATCTGAAAAATAGTGAAAAATTAAGCTGCAGTACTGTGCAGCTTAATAAATTAATCACACACACATACACATTTAGTTTAAAGCATGACTGTGCATTCTTATGATTCTTTTTTCCTTGCTGAAAATTTCAATGTACTCCTGTAGATCTTATTTAAGTACTGACCTTTGTTTTTCCAAAGGAAGTTTATTTTATCTGAAAAGCTGCCCAATATAATATCATCATACATTTCTCCAATGCACTTCAAAATCCTGCTTAGTTTACTTACCTGCGCAAATAAGGCCAGAGTGACTTTCTCCTTTGGATTATAATTCCCCTCCACCTTCTCCTACAAATTTAACCTTCCTTCACTGCCACAGAGCATATTCACTTTGCATGTTCTTAGCAGCTGGGGACTATCAGAGATTTATATGACTGCAGTTTTAGTGCCTGAATTTGTTCCCTATCTAAAAGGTGAATTAAGACTCTAGGAAAAGATCCAGGAAACCTATAAATCTGTAGGCAGAAACTCTCTTTCTTATTGAACTCTTTGGTTTCCACTTTATTAATAAACATCTATTTAATAGAAAGAGGCTACTACTAAAACTCCTGACACTAAATTAGGATATTATTTGTATTAATAATTTATATTGCTGCTTCTACTCTGCAAAATAGTTTCAGTCCTACTTCTTTGATGCTTACAACAAATCTACAGTTACATCTTATTGCTTCTATTTTACAGAAAGGGAAACATGCACAAAATCTGGACTGGAAAGAGATGGGATTTGAATCCAGTTCACCTTGCTTCCAAATCCATCTCTTCATGGTTATTGAACTGTAGAGTACTACAAGGGAAGAATGGCAATGGTTTAATGGAGAAGGGAAAACTCCTCCCCACCTGCCACCAACTGTGGCTCCTTGTCCTTACCAGCCCTGACTTAAAACTCCGTCCAACTGTTTCTGGCTCTTTTTACCTTAGGGTTGCCAGCCTCCAGGTGGGGTCTGGATATCTCCTGGAATTACGATATCTAGACCACAGATATCTGTTTCCCTTGAGAAAATGGAGGGTGGACTTCATGGCATTATAATCTACTGGGATCTCTCCCCTCCCCAAATCCTATCTTCTCAGGATCTACCTCCAAATTGCCAAGGATTTCTCAATCCTACCTCATCCTCAGGGAGGGATTATCCAAAATTAATTTTACTTTAAATTAGATCTGAGATGTTTCAGTGTTTTCAAAAACCTTTATTGTAGCCCTACCTACCCATGGTTATGCGGTGGAAGGACAGGCAAGCTTGTTTTCAGGCATGGCGAAACTTGTTGTGAGAGGTATACTTTTCAGCTGCCACTAAAGTGAGTAATTTTGGTTCAGCCCTAATCTAGACCTTTATCCACAGGCTATAGTACTAGCATAAATGATGGTGGTGATAGTGGAGTGTGTGTGTTTGTGTTGGTACAGAAAAATCAATGTGAAGAGCTATCCTTGGGATTGCTTTGGAAACTTCAGCTGGTCCAGAATGCGGTTGCACAGGTCCTTACCAGAACACTGAAAAGGGCACATATCCAACCAGTGCTCCACCAGCTCCAGCTGGAATACCAAATCGAGTTCAAGTTTCTGGTATTAATCTTTAAAGCTCTAGATGGTCTGGGACCTTCATATCCATAGGATATGATCTGGGATCTTCATATCCACAGGATCGTCTCCCCCACAAAAGCAATATAACCAGAACATTAAACTTAACCCAGTAACCAATCAACAATCAATGAAAGAACTGTAGAATAAGTGTAATATGCATGCGCCAGTGGTGGGATTGAAATAATTTAACAACTGGTTTTTTTACAAGCACCATTTTAACAACTGGTTCTGCTGAAGTGGTGCGAATCTGCTGAATCCCACCACTGTGCATACCCCATCTATATCCCAATGATAATCAAGCTACAGTGGATGCTGGATTTTCTAGTACATACTGGATTTTCCAAGTTAATTTTAAGGAGAGACCCATGCAGGGTGCATTATAGTAGTCTAGCTCAAGGGCACCATGGCACGAATCCACATGCTCAGATTGGCCAAATTAATGTAGGTAGCCACCTTCCAGCCTAAATGAAAATGGATGGAAGCTTTTGGGTAAGGCAGGGCGGAGCGGGGGGGGGGGGAGCTGCCTTAATTTGCTTCTCCAGCAGTTATGCTTTCTCTACAGATTGCAAGAGAGCTGCTTCTAAAGATTCTCAAATCAGTGATACTTGTGTCAGTTCAAAAAATCCGATAGTGAATTCACTTTGTCCACACAAGATGATGGACACTTTCATTTAAGTTGTGTAATTATGACCTAAAGAAACAGAGCTATGTATCACTACAAGAAATGTTTGCATTTCGGTAAGAAGGGGGTTGATTTTGTTCTTATTCTATACATTTTATTCAAAAGAGACAGAATTCAGATTACTGGAAAAAATAACTCATTAAAGAACTGACATTAGAATGACCCAGTTCTATAATTTTATCTTGCTCTTTTCTACCAAAAAATCTTTGGCCTAATGCAGTGCTGTCTCTTTTTTTTATTAATATCCCTGTATGCTGCACATTTCAGCGCTGCCTCAAATAACAGCACATGTTCTTCCAATCCACCAGTGGGTAGATACTTCTCTGCTATGTATTTATTTTGCTTAAAATGTAGTGAGCTCTATTAATTTTTGTTAGTGTCACAGGATAATTTGCAATTTCCAGGCATTAAGGAGAGTAATAAATTCCCATTTTTAAGACTTCTTATGACGGCATCTGTTGCTGTTTAGACAGGGAGATGTCGGCTGCTTCAAGAAAATATAACAGGGATGCAGATACTTTACAGTACCAAAACCTAGCTCCAGGCTACACATCCCCAGACAAAAGACAGCAGCTTCACTGAAGAAACAAGAGATTTGTCAGTGATGGGCTTTGAAGCATGCAGAGATATGGTCTGCTAAGGAAAGAGTTAAAAGGCTGCATGGCACTGATCAGCTGCCCTTGTTACAAGCAGTTTGCCTTTGGTCAGTTGTTGCCTTGTAATTCCATTTGGGTGTGAGACCCAAGTGCAGAATTAGTCCTTGCCTCTGCAGAATTATGTTAAACATGGCCCAGACTGAAAATCAATATTCATCTTAAGTAACTGGCCCTCCAGTAATTTAATTGAGCTAAATTGCATTACGTGGTGGTAAGGTGGTGGGGGACCATTTTGTCTCAAGCCTTCCATTACAGAGAGGCTGTGCAGCTGTCTCCTTAAAGAGAAATTAAACACATGCACTTGTGGCCTTTTGAAGCAGGAACAGTGCTTTTAAATACAGCTTTACTTTCTGTTTCCTGAATTTTAAAACAACAGCAAAACATTTGGAACCTTCACAATTAGAAATGTTCTAATAAGAGGAGGAAAATTTGCTATCAGAGCATACTTTTTGCAGGGGGGAGGTAAAACTTTTCAAGAAACAAAATTAAAAACTCATGAATGGTTAGATCTTTCCTTTCAAAATGTAATTCAAAAGAGTTTAAAATATATGACATCTCTACTTGGAATTAATTAAATTCTGAACAAGGACAGAAAACCTACCTTGGAGCTATATTTTAAAAAGTGCTATGTGTGTTCATATCAAAATAGGAATTTTTAAAGTGCAGGTCTTTGATTTATTGGCAATTCATGCATGTATTATTGTGCTTTTCAAGTAGCAGGCAAGTCAAAGTTTTATCAAGCTCCTGAAACCCTTCTCTAAATTTCCCTGCTAAAAAAAGGAACTTTTACACTCTGAGTGATTGTATTGAAAACTCCAAGCCATCTACTCTGAAGAGTCTCATCATGACACCCAGGACTTTCTAACTTTTGTTAAGACTGATTGACAAGAACAAAGAAGATACAATCACATTATGCCATGATTGTACAGCACCCTCTTTTATTTATTATTCAGCTACAAAACTTCAACTGGAAGAAACACTTCAGAGTTTTTTTGTGTGTCAAGGAGATAGGATGAGATTGACAATAATTCGATTGCTGTGTGGTATGAAGTGATGCTGATTAGAGGTTATTTTCACCTAAATCATTTGTCGCAGCACCTAATTGAAAGGTAGCACAGACTTCAACCAAGTGTAGCTGTACTGGCACCTTTGGGGAAATGCAGCCAGCAGCGTATGTATTGTTGAACAGAGAGAAGGAAAAGCAAAATGATTTGCATGCTCAATCACAGTTTTCTCTGCTTGTCGAACCCTCCTATAATAATATTATTCAACTGTTGCAATTTTCTTCCCCTATTTTAACACTCATGTGGCTTGCTGGTACAGAATATTAATAAAAACCACTTAATGGCAAACAGTTGTAACCATACCTATCTAACATACTTTTGTAAAGAAATAAAGAAAAAGAAAAAGAAAAGCAGAAAACGAATGGCACTTTTGGAAAAATGCAAAATGTACTAACATTGGCAGAGAGGACAGGTTGCCAGAAGTTTATAGGTATTAGCCCAGTGTGCTAACAAGGCTTTTGTGGTGTAGTGAGGTCCTTTTTAATTCTGATTTTATGGAAGTACCCCTTTAATGATAATTTATAGTTCAAAGAAAAAAGCTACATCCCACTTTGGGGGCTCTTGACTGAGCCCATGAGTCAGACCCCCAAATTTTGCCCCCAAATCTGGCCCTGAAAGCCTTACAGTAAAGGATCTGGGGGTGACATGTCCTCAGGTGCCACCTATTAGATCCCATGGGGTGCAAAATTACCCTCTATACCCCACCCATGGAGAGGTGCCCCCACCTGGTGCTTCTGCCGCCACCAGCCGAGACTGCCACCTTTCTCCTCTGCCAGCTGAAGGAGCAGCCTGGCCAGGCCAGGAGCCTGCCACAGGCCTGCTGAGTGTCCCTTGGCCCCGCCCTCCCGAGCTGCACAGGACCACCGCCATCCACCTCCGCCAGTTGAACGAGCAGCCCTCTCCCTCCCACCATCCCCCCATAGCCCAGCCCACCAATGGCAAAGGGTTCAAGCTGGATCCAAGGCTGACCTTCCTTCCCTCCACCAGGCTCGAAAGGGTGCAGAACAGGGTTAGCAATTGGAGCCCGAGGGAGATGCGCTGGCTTCCATAAGTGGGGTGCGGGGCGCTTCAGCAGATGTTGCCCTGGGCGCCATTTTCTTCTGGGAACGCCTCTGCTGGTAGATCTTTAACAACAACAACAACAACAAAATATGTTCTAAATATGTTCAGGATGGGTAGTTGTACAGTAAATGCATGCAAATATTCCAGCAACACTACCCAGCCAGAAAATGGATCTCTTTCAAGTATGTAGAAGTACTAGTTGGGTCTTCTTTTTTATCTGTGAAATGTTGGACATAATGAATTATGAGGTAATGTTATGCAATTGGGTGGGTGGGAAACAGACCGGGACTCTGGCCCACCCTCAGAGCTTGTCAAATAACAGTACTCAACATTTGCATCATATTTTCAGTTTTCAAAGTACTTCCAATATGTCACCTCAGTAACAGCTCTTTAAACAGCTGAATAAGTTAGGTAACCATTATATCCATATTGCTGGGGGTGAATCAGTAAAAATGTCTCATCCATAGCTGAGATCTGAGTTAGCAATCTCCCAAATCACAGTTCTATCCTTAGTAGGAGGGATGCAGCCTCCAGAGGACACTTGAGGATCCTTAAATTACCCCTCATCTTCAGACTGCAAAGATTAATTATCCTGATGAAAATTGATGCTTTGGAGAGCAGAGTCTATGACATACCCCACTGAGGTTCTGTCTTTCTCAGGCTCCATCCCCAAATCTCCAGGAGTTTCTTAACCTGTACTTTGCAACCCTACCCTTCATCCTCCACTGGTGGCCGGGGACGAGGGGTGCAGTATGCGGCAACTCTACTTAGCAGCTATGCTACACCAATCCCTTGGTAAGAAACAGTTCCCATTAAACTATATAGTGATCAGGTTAGGAACTCAAAGAACCTCTAACCTTAGAGAACAATGGTCAAATGGTGTCCTAGCCCCCCACCCATTTTTCACCAGTCTATGCAGATTGTCCAGCTCTGCATCTATTAAAGTGAGCCAATGTGGCATTATGTTTAGAATGTCAGATCCAGGTTCAAGTTGCCACCTGGCCATAAAAGCTTAATGCTGGGTAACCTTGCACCATTCCCTCTCTCTTAGCTTGACCTACTTCACAACTTTGTTGTGAAGATAAATGGGGATGGGGGAAACATGTACATTGCTCTGAATAGGTAAAATAAGAAGGTGAAATAAAAATGCACCAGATAGACGGACGGACGGACGGACGGGCGGACGGATAATCCTTCCTGAATTTCAAGCTGCAAGTTCGCCTATTTGCCTGCTGTAACAGGTTACCATATGAAAAGGCTCAACACACAATCCTTTATCAATCAGAAACAACTTGGATTTGTGTCATCCAATTTCCTTCTAGCTAGACTACAGCAGTGTTTTAATTTGTACCAGATCTGACCCTGGTCCTTTCTGCACAGCACAAATAAAATGTCTTGCAGATGTTTTAAAAAGAACCATTATGGCTTTTTTTTGTCCACATAGTGCAGACAAAAAAGCATTTCCAGGGAAAGCAGTTCTTTTCCCCTCCTCCCCCTCACTAGATCTCACTTGTGCCTGAAATTTTCTCCCACTTGTGATTCTCTGTCCTGCCTGCCCTTTGCTGAAGGTTTGAGATGGAGGTTTCCTCCGCTTGCCGCTCTCCATGCACAATTTCACTGTATAAAGTGAATGAAAGAAGTTAGTTTGAACTGACAATTCTGCACACGGGTTATTTTTTCCTTTTTGTTTTGAAGGACTCCAAAGCTATGACGACTCAAAATATGCATATATTACAAATTCTCATATTGTGATCTTGTAGCTTTAAAGATTTCTCAGAAAACAAAAAAAGGAATCACAAGCAGGAGAAAATGGTGGGTGCGAGCTGCAGAGAAAATTAAAGTAGAAGAGCTTTGAAATTGGGCGGTAAAAATAAGACATTTCCTGCTCTCTGCACAACAAGCAGGAAACATCTTGATCCCTTCTTGAGGAAAAAAAAGATTTAGCGGTTTCTAAAAAACCTAGGTTGAACAGAAATAAAATGTCAATTGTTGGAGAAAACCTGTGCTTCTTTTAATGTTTTCAAGACATTTTATTTGTTCTGTACAGAAAGGGCTTCTTTCTTGGTTCACTACTCAGCCAGACCTGCAACAGACCAATCAGAAATATGACAATTTCTTAATGCACACTAGGCCAAAAATAAAATAACTGCATGCTCGTTTATATTTTAAAAGTGTATGAGGCTGGTTTTGCAACCACAAGGCCTAGACATTTCATTTAAAAACAACATGAATTATTAGAATCTGGAGAAAATAGTGAATTGCATAAAAAATCTGCAGGGACCCTCTAAATCCTTTGCATTTGTCAATTTTCCACACCCACAGATTTCTATTGTCGCTGGTGATAATGCTGCTCTGCCAGCTGAATCATTTTTCAGGCTATATGTTTAGGGAAGTGTCATTTGTGTACAATTAATATCCCCCGAAGCTGTTCCCATTGAAGTCTATTGCATAATTTTGACTGGCTTCATTGGGAAATGGCTGGTGTTTACAATCGCTGCAAGCAACAAAATGTGCATCTGTGCTTGGACTCCACACCTAACATCAATGTGCTTCTTTTACATGTGCCTGAATCCAGCAACAAACACAATGTCTAAATAATTTTATCCTATTAGAGGTCAGATAATGTTCTTGCAAAACAGTAGGTCAGCTTCTATTGGCTTTCTCAACTGAATTTGTTATCAGGAATGGTTTCCTCTTTCCTTCTTTGCACATGAGTGGATCACTGACATAGTAGCTAACAGCAATTTAACTATGATCCATGTAATATTTTACTTAGTGCATGCACACAAGCCAGCCATTTCAGTCTAGGGAAAGAAAAAAATATATTTTCCTGTTGTTTCCATAAACTTCTGTACTAGTCAAAGTACTGTAACTGTTAGGATTTTACAAGTGCCTGCTTCATTCAGTCAAGCAAGAGTTAACTTCTAAAGTCACATGACTTGAATCACATAAGCTTCTGGAAAGCTCTTTCTGTTTTTTTTTCCAGAAAAGAGGAGAAGCAGACACACAGGCAAAATAGACCTCACAGACACCCAGACTGAAAACTTGCAAAGATATAATGTTTGCTGTTCCTATGTTTAGTGTAAATTCATTTGTTATCTAGTAAATTTCTACAAAACAACTCACATCTTTACCCTATTATTTACTATGCAAATTCATTGCAATACAACAATAGCAGAACAAAAATAAGGAAGTAGTAGAGCTGTTTTTGGAACAGTTTTGTCTTCATGTACTTAATTTGATCCAATTGTGGACTGAATGCTAAAATACTTGGCTTTGAAAAATTTGCTCCATGTTTGCTTGTGTAGCTTGTGCCATCTACGCTGACTTGTGATTTCCACTGGGAACTAGGTGGATGTTATATGGATCAGTTCACTTGCTATGTGGCTTCAGTATGATGATATTCAAAACGTTCTTCCACATTTTGACAAAATAATACACAAAGTGGATAACCCTGAGGATGTACTAGAAAATCTGCAAGGTAATCAGTAGCAGTCAGTGAGATGGGGAGATGCCACCATTATTGAAGAGAAGGTGCCATCCTAAGCAGAATTATCCCTTCTAGTAGTAGTAATTTATTAGATATTGTAGTCACCAACCTCAAAGCTACTAAAATATAGTAGAATGCAATAATATACAATTATAAGATCCTTTAAAAAAATAAAACACAAAATGTAAAAAAAAACCAACCCAGCATCTTATAGCAAATATCAAAACCACATCTATTTTGAAAGTTTGGAACTCATGTGCCTCTTCCTTAATTTGATTGATAAGAGCATGGACAAGAAAACACTATACACAACAGGGGGATTTATATCTACCAATAAGAATATGATGTATTACTCATCTGTTCCTAGGGAGCAAGGAGCAGCCTGGTTTAGCCTAAATTAAATAGCATTGTATATTGAACAATGAAAAATAGTGGGCTAAATCCTCAATGTGAGTGGTTGTTAAGGCTTAGAGAGTCTCCCATTAGAATGACACTACAAGTGACACTGGCAGCAGTGAATGTAAGTCAGCTATGAAGGCAGGGACAGCTGGAGTCTGCACTAGGCCGGAGCTTCACTGCTGATTGGCTAGGAACAGCTATCGATGCTAACATTAGCAACCCTGCTGGATGCTCATAGACATTTAGCGGTCAGGCAGCCAGCTTCGATCACTACCTCACAGCTCCAGATGGTAAAGACACTGGGTTCCCTGTGGTTACTGTTTGGCAGCACTGGCCTCTTCCTTCCTCTTGCCTCCCTCACTTCACCATCATATCAGCTGCTGCTAAAGAGAATGACCCTAACCAAAACAATAAAAAGCAGTCTGACAAAACTGACTTTGATACCTATTAATGGGCGTGGGGATATAAATTACACTTGGTTCTGTGACCATTTAAAAAAAATTAAAAATACAGTTGCCAGGGCTGATCTATGGAGAAAATTAATAACTGTTTTTTGCTGGCCTTTGGCCGTATTAAACTATTTATCTTATCTAATAACTGTTTATTCCTCAGCCATTCCCATCCCCCCTGCCAAAAAACAGTCCCTGAACCTTTTTTGTCTCCACTATAGACAATTCATGGCTATCCATGTTTTCCCCTTAATGGGTAAAAACGGCTTTGGGCTGATGTTTCAGAGTGAAGAAAACTTCCAGGGAAGAACAAAGGAGTTTTAACAGCCCAATCCAGATGCATCGGGCAGGTGCTACCAGGCTACCCTGAGAGGGCTTCCAGGCAGCATGGGAAAGCAAGCACACGCCAGAAAATCCCTGGATGCCTGCAAGCTTTCCATAGGGCAAACAGACTTAGGCTACCCATTCAGGTAGTGTAAATTCGAGGCCTGTGCCAGGGGCATTCCCAGTGGAAATCAACTCAAGTCAGCTCCACTCCTGACAACTCTACTAGCCCTCCCTCCCACTGTGTTGGTGTAAAGCTTTAAGCTGGCATGGCTCTGTAAGGTGCAGGATCCTCTTGGACAAGTGCCGTGGAGCTCTATAGAGCCTACTCGCCTTTCTATTTGCCTTCTCCACCAGCATAAGTGCTGATCCCCCCCCCCACACACACACACACACTTCAGATTGAGCTGTAAAAGCCCCATACCCCTTAAAAATAAATTGCCACTGGAAAGACATTTTGGAGAAAAAATACGCTCAAAAGCGTATACTCCAAAAATCTTGTTAGTTTCTAGGGTGCTACTGAACTCACATCTAGATATCCTAACCACAGTGATAACTTTCCAGGTCCACTGAAGTCAACGGGCTTAGGACAGCACTGTTAGAATTGTAACCTGGGCTGCCCAATCCAACCAGGCTGACAGGCAGGGGCAGCACTGCTCTGGCACCACCCCGCCCACAGTGCTGGAAACCCAAAAAGTTAAAGAAAAACCCTACCTGAAAATTTCCCATAGGGGAAAGCAGAGATACACTGTGGAAAAATGTGGCTGGGCTCACTGGCGAAAGGGGGCTAAACGAGCAGTGGAAGCTGACTAAAGCTGGCTCTAACCCGGGAAGATCCCCATCTTGCCTCCATCATGCCCTCAGCACATCATAGCCTCAGTCATCCCAAGGCTCCTCAGCAGCCAGACACTGGCGGATTTGTCCCTCTGCCAAGGTAAGTGCCCCAGAGAGGGCAAATCTGCCTGCATAAGCCTATGCTGCCTCTGGAGGGAGTTCGCCCGCCCAGTTGTGCTGTAAGTATTGTTTTATGCCTCATAATAATTTTAAAAAATATGTATAGGTAGGTAAATTTTAGTGCATGAGGCCAAAAGCCACAACAAACAATTTTAAAAAAAATAACTGGTGAAACATTTTCACAAAGAGACAGCAAAAGGACAGAAAGCTTACTGAAAACCATAAAATGGAGAGCTCTTAATAAGCTATCTGTTCTAATTAGTTATTTTGTGTGTTAAATGAGACTTCCTTTGGGGATTTTCATTCATAACCATGTTTCTGAACTAGCTTGACTGTTAAGTTTGGCCGAACCATTCTAGTCCTGTTTACATTTAACATTTTGCTGATGTCAAATGCTACAAATGAGAACAGTTTTAAGTGTTCCTTTCAGCACTCATTGCTTCAGCTCTCTGATTTCTCTTGATGACGATGTGTTGTCAATGTTGAATGCTGCAACTGTTGCTGAGCTGGAGCAGCTGGAAGAATTAAACTTTGTCCCATAATTCAAACCATCAGTGACCTCACTTCTAAACTTTTTTGTGCAGCATTGATTTCAGCTGTGGCTAAGAAAAACAGCAATGGAGGAGACCAGAGACAATGCTACTTATCTCATATTTAGAAGTCCTGGTGCAAAAATCTTATGATTGTAAATTGTGTGACAAGTATTTAATAATTCTGTAGGCCACAGTCAGTGCCATCCTATACAGAGTTATTCCAGTTTGATGAGGTTAGAATGGATTCATTTTGCATTGGATTGGACTGAGTACCTTCTAGTAAATAAAACCATTTAATGCATCCATAATGCTTATATAATCCTTTATAATAAATGGTTCTTTTCTCTGAGGAAAAAAAATGGAACTCATAAGGAACATGTTTTGATAGGGTCATTTGATGTGACTCACACATTCAGAGTTGCCAAAGGATATCGATGCAATGCAACATCAAATGATAAGAACATAACAAGTGAATAACACTTGAATTCTATCTATTCTAGCATTCTGTTTTGCATAATAGCCAACGAGTTGGGTTGCCAGACTTCCAGGAGTTGTGGGGTAAGGTTGCCAGCTGCAGGTGAGAAACTCCTGGGAATTTTGGGATGGATCTTGGGGAGGATATGGATGTCAGTGGGGTTAATGCCATGGAGTCCACCCTCCGAAGCATTCCTTTTCTCAAGGGGAACTGATCTCTGTAGTCTGGAGGCTGGCATGTCTACCAACCAGTCATCATGGAAGGCCAACAAACAGAGAATAGAGGCTGAGGCTTTTCCATGATGCTTCCTCTTACTCCTATATTCAGAGGTTTATTGCTCTGTTTTAAAAGGTTATCTTTAGTCACCCTAGTTAGTAGCGACTGATAGAATTATCATCTGTTAATCTGTCTCATCATCTATTAATCTATCTCACCTTTAAAGACATTTATGTTCATGACCATTACTACACCTACTGGCAGTGAATTTTACAATTTAATTATTCACAGAGTAAATAACTATTTCCTTTTGCCTGCTCTAAACCTTATTACCTATCAACTTTATTGAGTGTACCTGAGTTCCAATATTATAAGAGAAGGATAAAAAGCTTCCTATATCCACTTTCTCTGTCCCATACATAATGTTATAATTTCTATCATGCCCCCCAGCTGTCTTTTTTGTAGAGTGAAAAATTTCAGAAGTTTCAGCTTTAAGAAAGGTACTCTAACCTCTTAATCATCTTGGTTGACCCTCTCTATATTTTTTCCAGCTCTGCAATATCCTTTGTGAGATATGAGGGCCAGAACTGTACACTTTATTCCAAGTGAGGCTGACAATAGCTGCATCCAAGAGTATTACCATGTTGGCTGTTTTATTTTTTAGTCCCTTTCCAACTAATTCCCGGCACAGAGTTTGCCCTTTTTCACCACTTCTGCATACTGAATCAACATTTTTATTGAGCTGTCCACCACAACTCTGGTCTTAGCCAGAGTTCTGGTCTTAGCCAGTTCAGATCCTATCAGCATATATTTACAATTTTTGTTATGATGTATCATAAGAACATAAGAACATAAGAACAAGCCAGCTGGATCAGACCAAAGTCCATCTAGTCCAGCTCTCTGCTACTCGCAGTGGCCCACCAGGTGCCTTTGGGAGCTCACATGTAGGATGTGAACGCAATGGCCTTCTGCGGCTGTTGCTCCCGATCACCTGGTCTGTTAAGGCATTTGCAATCTCAGATCAAAGAGGATTGGTAGCCATAAATCGACTTCTCCTCCATAAATCTGTCCAAGCCCCTTTTAAAGCTATCCAGGTTAGCGGCCATCACCACCTCCTGTGGCAGCATATTCCAAACACCAATCACACGTTGCGTGAAGAAGTGTTTCCTTTTATTAGTCCTAATTCTTCCCCCCCAGCATTTTCAATGAATGCCCCCTGGTTCTAGTATTGTGAGAAAGAGAGAAAAAATTCTCTCTGTCAACATTTTCTACCCCATGCATAATTTTGTAGACTTCAATCATATCCCCCCTCAGCCGCCTCCTCTCCAAACTAAATAGTCCCAAACGCTGCAGCCTCTCCTCATAGGGAAGGTGCTCCAGTCCCTCAATCATCCTTGTTGCCCTTCTCTGCACTTTTTCTATCTCCTCAATATTCTTTTTGAGATGCGGCGACCAGAACTGGACACAGTACTCCAAGTGCGGTCGCACCACTGCTTTATATAAGGGCATGACAATCTTTGCAGTTTTATTATCAATTCCTTTTCTAATGATCCCCAGCATAGAGTTTGCCTTTTCACAGCTGCCATGCATTGAGTTGACATTCCCATGGAACTATCAACTAAGACGCCTAAATCCCTTTCCTGGTCTGTGACTGATAGCACTGACCCCTGTAGCGTGTATGTGAAGTTTGGATTTTTTGCCCCTATGTGCATCATTTTACATTTTGCTACATTGAACTGCATTTGCCATTTCTGAGCCCACTCACCTAATTTATCAAGGTCCGCTTGGAGCTCTTCGCAATCCTTTGTGGTTCTCCCCACCCTACATAATTTGGTATCATCTGCAAACTTGGCCACCACGTTACCCACCCCTACTTCCAGGTCATTTATGAATAGGTTAAAGAGCACTGGTCCCAAAACGGATCCTTGGGGGGCACCACTCCCGACATCTCTCCATTGTGAGAACTTCCCATTTACACCCACTCTTTGTTTCCTGTTTCTCAACCAGTTTTTAATCCATAGGAGGACTTCCCCTCTTATTCCTTCATTGCTGAGTTTTCTCAACAGTCTCTGGTGAGGAACTTTGTCAAAAGCCTTTTGGAAATCCAAGTAGACAATGTCCACCGGTTCACCCCTGTCCACATGCCTGTTTACACCCTCAAAGAACTCTAGTAAGTTTGTAAGACAGGATTTGCCTCTGCAAAAGCCATGCTGACTCTTTCTCAGCAGGTCTTGCATTTCTACATGTTTTATAATTTTATCTTTAATGATAGATTCTACTAATTTACCAGATACAGATGTCAAACTGACTGGCCTGTAATTTCCCGGGTCCCCCCTAGATCCTTTCTTAAAGATTGGTGTGACATTGGCCATCTTCCAGTCTTCAGGGATGGAGCCTGATTTCAGGGATAAGTTGCATATTAAAGTGAGAAGATCAGCAATTTCATGCTTGAGCTCTTTAAGAACTCTTGGGTGAATGCAATCTGGGCCAGGGGATTTGGTAACATTTAGTTTATCAATGGCTGCCAGAACTTCTTCCTTGTCTACCACTATCTTACCTTACATTCATCCGCACTGGACTTTATTTGGCACATCGCTGCCTGTAGCTCTTCTCAGTTTAACTTGGTTTTTTCCATCCTGAATAATTAAGCATTATCCACAAACTTGACCACACTAAATGAACCGATGTACAGAAATATATATGTGGATAACCTCCTAGCATATAGAGATACATACACAATGTACACTGATTTCTCATTGTAACAGAAATGGTCCAACAGGCCATTGATTTATTTAAAATATTTTTAAACCCACCATTCCCTGAAGGATCCAATGCTGTTTACAACAAATATTCTAGTAAGGGCTACTGATAGAATGGCATTTCTAGCTGGTTTAATCTCTGAGAGCTCCCAGACTATGCATTGCTGCTAGAAGCGACTCTGCAGGCTTCAGAGCATGCTTTTCATAGCTGTTGCTTCCCCAGATATTGGGGACCTTGAATTTGACAGGTGGACTGGAAGAGTCTGGATTTCAGACCCACTAGTTCTGAGAAAATCCAGAATCAGCACTGTGAGTGAGCCATCGTGCTCTTGGAAACAGCCTCCCGCTCCTTTTTGTTTTTCCCTCTCTTTAGTAGTTCTTTTTCTTTCTTTTCTTCTCCCTTTTCTTATCTTTTTATTTTTCAGTAATAAACAGATATTCTAGCAAGCACCAATAACTATATTACAAATTTGCCAATCATCTGAATAGTGAGATTTCTCTTGGAATTTATACTTAAATATGGGCTATTTCTGTGCAGCACAAATAAAACATTTTCAGGATGGGGAAAAAAATCCATTCTCATTGAAATGGTTAGGTCACAGGTACAGGTTGATGACACATGTTGAAGGCAACCTGGATTAGCTATTGGCATAATAACACAACCACTTGTTTGCAGGGACATGTCAAAATTGGATCCTAGGCCGCTTCCTCACAGCCACGCTGGGGGAGTGTTGGCGTATATGACACCGACACCCCCCCCCCCGGGACCGTTCGCACAAACGGTCCTGGTAAAGACAGGGCAGTGCTGCGCCGTCACCCAATTGACTTATCTTCCCTGCAACCTTCCAGCGCATCACCGAGGCCAGGGGACATGCCCCCCTGCCCTGCGCGACCGCTCCGGAGTTGTAGGGCAGGGGGGCGTGTCCCCAGGCCTCAGCAATGCGCCGGAAGGTCGCAGGGAAGGTAAGTCAATCGGAAAAGGGGGGATGGCACCTTCCAGCCACTGCCTTTTGCACAGCAGCAGCTTCATGCTGCTGTTTCCAGAAAACCTCACTCGGGGAGCGAGGTTTGGAAACAGTGGCTTCGCATCACTGGATGGCATTTTTGCTGTCCCTAAGATGCTGTAAAAGGCCCGTGCAGAAAGGGTCCTAGCTTCATTTAACATGTGCCATTGGCATATCCGTAACTGATTAAGCATGGGCCAAAACAAGAAAAAATGGACAGGACAACTTCTTTCTGTGGTTTCCATAGGCAGTTCTGGTCATGTGGATTCTTCTTTACCGTGAAAATGTGTTTAAAATCAGTGGATTTCTGTATCTTTAACCATCTGGCCACTGTATTACATACAAATCTCAAACAGAATGGGTCTGTGAAGTTCATTTTCTTCTGGCGAATAATCTGCTCTCACTTAACTAATGACTCATTTTCTTTGTTGCATTCTCCAGACCTCTTAGCAGATGTTTACAATTCCTCATCAGAATGTTTCCACTTGGTATGATCACTGAATATGAATGAGGTGATATTTCTTACATCATTTTTTCTTATCATAGCCAATGACTGTACTGTATTGTATTCCTCCTGCCCCTTCTATGATCCTTCACCTGCTTTATTTTATCAGATTTTCATTCCTGGAGTCACAGCCTACTTTGCTGCCCTTTCAGATTGGATAATATGATATTATAGTGTCACCCCAGAATTAGATTTTAAGCTTCCTTGTCGAGAGCCAGCATGGTGTAGTGATTAAGAGCAGGTGGATTGTAATTGTAATCTGGAGAACCGGGTTTGATTCCACACTCCTTCACCTGAGTGACAGAGGCTTATCTGGTGAACCAGATGTGTTTCCGCACTCCTACATTTCTGCTGGGTGACCTTGGGCTAGTCATAGTTCTTTGGACCTCTCTCAGCCCCACCTGCCTCACTAGGTGTCTGTTGTGGGAAGAGGAAGGGAAAGGAGCTTGTAAGCCACCTTGAGTCTCCTTACAAGAGAGAAAGGTAGGGTATAAATCCAAACTCTTCTTCTATTTCTTCTTCTTCCTAGTTCTGCGTGAGTTTACAAATCTTTGTACCACTCAGAATTATGCTTACTAGCTAGTTGCTTATGTATTAGACTATATGTCTTATATACTCTCTGTACTAAATATATTGTATCTGTCACTTGTGTTATGATTGTATTAGGAGTTTTTGATTCTGCTTTATATTCGAAAGGTCTGTCTGAGCCAGAAGTTTGTGACACTTTCTTCCTCTTCAAATTGTTGCATTACTAGAGATGCCTACCTAGGTGTGCTGCTAGCAGAGGTCAGTTATGGTATAGTCTGGTATCCAGGGGTCATAGCACGCAGAGGCATTGTCAAACAGTCCAAAGTGAAGGCAGGCAGTAGGCACAGGCATGATCAGAGAGTCCAAGACCAAAGCAGTCCTGGAGTTCTGGCTGGCTGGCTGGCTAGGAGCAGAACAGCCAATCCAGAAACCAGGCGCATGGAGTTTCCCAGTGAAGCACATTACTCCCAGGCAGAGCCAAGGCTAAGGCAAGGTTTCTATAAGATGCCCTTTCCAATGAGGCCAGAATCCTTCAAAGACATTGAGCTGTACTCAGTCCTCCTCTGATGCTGATGTTTCCTGTTCACAAAGGCTTCTGCCATATCAAGCTACAGTGCAGGCACTTCTCCTTTTACTGTTTAGCCGCTGTCTCTATTTTTGCTGTTTTTGTGCAGTTGGCTTATCAATCCATTCATTTGGAGCTGCTGATGGCTTCTGCAGCTGCAAGGCATCTGACTCTGTTATTGACTCTGCCTTGGCTGGCAGGGAAGGACTTGGAGCTGGCTCTGCTGGTTGCATTTTCTCTCAAGAAGTCAGCTCCTGATTTATGGTGTCTTCAGGCTGTTCATCTGGTCCTCATCTCCTGGAGGCTCATTCATGACACTGTTACCAGACTGACCCATGGCGAGTGAGGGTACCTGTTTTCTACCCACCTCACCAAGCTTTGGGATGCCTGACATGCAGTGCCAAGATGGGAAGTTCATTCCTGCATGGCCTAAGTTACTCACAGGAACTGAGTTTCCCTGGTCTTCTCTTCCCCATTGTCTGTCATGTAGATAAAGAGATTATTGGGTAAACAATGTTTGCAGCCAAGATAGAGCTTCAGAAAAACAAAAGTCACACTAAAGAGAGTGCTTCAAGGTGTTCTCCACAGCACAAAAACTAACTTGATTCCTTCATCTAATTACTCACTGACCACCTTAGTTTTTCATTTGCTTTGTCCCAAAGCTGTAATTCCATCAGCTTCACCCTAAAATGTAATTAGCCCCAAATAACTCCAGTGCTCCAGTGCTTGAGCGATTCAACTCAAGCACCCAACACAAAACTCTAAATACCCAGTACCTGAATCCAAGGTCCCTCCTTTGTCTCCCCTCCAGAGAACAGAAATTGTTTTGGTCCTGGGAGATTAAGCTCTCTTAGCATGGCCAGAGGGTTCGACCTCCCCTATAAAATAGGCCTGACACTCAGTGTCAGTGTGTCTGGACTGATGGTCTGACCCTGCTGATCTGCCCAGTACTTCTGAGACTGCCTTCAAGTTCAGTTGTGCTGTGTTCCATCTGCTTTCTACCCTGCTTCCTTGTAATCCAATGGAAGTTGCTGAACTGTGCTTCACAGATGCAAAGAATTCCTCCAATTCCTTTGCTATTCCAAACCTATTCCCTCAACACTGCTTATATACCAGTACTGTGTGTGTGTTCTGCTGCTTTGATTATTGTGTGCTTGTGTACCCCTGTTACCCCAAATAAATCTGTTAAACTTTATTTTGCTCTCTTGCAGATTTCTTGCAAAAAAACCTGACCTTTATATACATCGGCAACAAAGATCTTGAGCTTGTCAGACCCTTTTCTAAGCCAAGAACCTGCTCCAGAAGGGACAGACTCCCACCATTTCGTTTAAACACCCTTTGCTGCTAGTAAGTTCCCTTACTAGTCAACTGATGGTGGGAGGAAGGACCCCAGTGGAAGCCTGAAAAGGGAACCTTACCTGTCTTCCATTTTTTTTTATCTACACAAATTCCAGGCATTGTGTAACCCATAGCATTTTTATTTAACAAATTATTTTATTTCTAGCAAAAAAATAGAATTTAGGATCCCAGAAGTAAACAGTCACAGAGCATGTAAGGATAAAGGCTTATTAAAACCAGTGTTATTGTCCTAATGTAGTTGACCATGAGGTCTGTGCCATGCAAGTGCCTATATTTTGAATTGGCTTAAAGTTCCATTGATCTGAGTGGTACATCTCCATATTAGTGTGCATGAGAATTTCTTCCGAATAAGTCCTAATGAAATTCATCTTTCTCCCTAATAAGCCTGTGTAATTGAACCCAATGATCAAAGGGTAAAATAAATTTCAGTATTTTTAGCAAAGTCCTTAGAAACTATTCTCAGAAGCTCTTTGTCTGTAATTGCAGCCACTGAAACTCAGGTGTGCAACCAAGAATTTATTGATCCTAACCACTGTTATAGTAACTTCAAATGTTATTGATTCTAGGATTCTACTGGAATAATCCATCATTAGGTATTAGACAGCCAGTGTGGTGCGGTGGTTAAGACCAGTGGACTATAATCTGGAGAACCAGGTTTGACTCCCCACAGCTCCACATGAGCAATGAGCTCTAATATGGTGAACCAGGTTTTCCCCCCACTGTTCCACATAAAACCTGCTGGGAGCCTCGAGCCAGTCACAGTTCTTTCAGAGCTCTTTCAATCTCACCTATCTCACAAAATGTATGCTCTTTGGAGAAAAGGAAAGGACTTTGTAAACAGCTTTGAGATTCATTATAGGACAGAAAGACAAAGTATAATTAGAATGATATAATTCCAAATTCTTCTTCTAGTGCAGGGGTCTGCAACCTGCGGCTCTGCAGATGTTCATGGACTACAATTCCCACCAGCCCCTGCCACCACGGCCAATTGGCCATGGTGGCAGGGGCTGATGGGAGCTGTAGTCCATGAACCTCTGCAGAGCCACAGGATGCAGACCTCTGTTCTAGTGGGTTTTCTTAGTGGGAGAGAGAGAAAAACACAAAATCGATTTCAAAATTTTCCTATTAAATTACAGATAGTTTCTGTCATCCCAAGGTTTAAATAGTGTTTTTTCTGCATTTCTTGCGGTGAGGTTATTTTCTCATTAATATATGGCTTTATCTCAGGGACTCTATCTAGATTTTGGCATACTGTATAGAGAAATGAGATGTAGGACATTCCAAAAGGCAAACTGAAGAAGAACACCTGCCAAATAACATACTGGCAGTGGAAGATCTTGGAGCCTGATTTGTACAAAACAATCTGCCAAACCCCAAGCAGTGCATTAGATTTGCCAAAGAATTTGGCATTGATCATCTCAGCAACCAGTTTAGAGCTTGTTTGAAAGTGCTGCCTTTCAATGCTTTTGCTCAGACCCTTGTAGTCAACATTCATGACCACTTTTGGGAATGATGTTGAGGATCCCTTTTCTCCTCAGTTATCCTGGACTTTGGGATAGGCCTGAATGAATGCAGGGTATAGCTATTGTGGATGACACCCATTTTTTAGTTCATATGGGCTCATTCCGCACATGCAGAATAATGCACTTTCAAACTGCTTTCAGAGCTCTTTGAAGCTGTGCGGAATGGCAAAATCCACTTGCAAACAGTTGTGAAAGTGGTTTGAAAACGCATTATTTTGCGTGTGCGGAAGGGGCCATGGTGTGGTGCTATTTCATTCCAATAATCTGATGAATGTGTTTTTATTCTTCCTCAGACTTAAGGATTTGTGCAGCTGCTTCCTATATTTACCACACAGAAACAAAGCACCTGGGCTCTCCTCCTGGGGATATGGCCTTGCCTGCTTGCACTAGGATACAGTGGATACGATATTTGTAAAAGTCCAAGAATGTCAACATTGGAACATGCATAAGTTGGGGAAATGTTGAGGACTCGTGGGAAATGTAAAATCTCTTGTGAAGGACACCTATAACTGATGTCACTAAGAGTATTTCCCATTTATCAATAATTATTTTTCGTATTGTGTGGGATAGCTGTGCCTTGTTTCTTTATGAAGCTTTCAGTTTTGTGTGTAAGCTAACTCATCATACTGGCTGTCACAATGAAGTTTCTGAATATACCTCTGTGGGATCTATGAGAGTTAATTGTCGCACAATGTTTTCATGAAACTTTCAGGCTAGTTCCATTATTGCAATTCTGTGATTTCTGGGTGCATAAAGGTCCATCATTCACTGTTCCAACCCAAAACGTATGATTTGCCACACTTGACTGCAAACTCATCACATGTCTCAATGTGTGAAAGCAGTAAATTCTGTCCTAATTGTGGTTTGGCAGCAGGGAACAATCTACAGATGCAAGACTGAAAAACACAGTATTTTATAATGTAATGAAGGGAGTTGGCTGCCATGAGGGAAAGATTAAAACCTATGATGGATCACACTGATGATCCATGTAGTTCAACATCCTGTTTCCAACAGTGGCCAATAAATGTATTGTCAACGGCTTTCACGGCTGGATTCAACTGGTTGTTGTGGGTTTTCCAGGCTGTGTGGCCATGATCTTGTTCCTAACATTTTGCCTGAATCTGTGGCTAGCATCTTCAGAGGTGTATCACAGAGAGAAGTCTGTTACACACTGTATCCAGTTGTGTTACCGCTTTGGACATCTGACATCCAAGGTTCGGTGGGGTCACATTAATAAAGAGGCTCTCTGTTTGCCTCAGTTCCTCTGTTCTTAGGGTGAACACCTTGAGAGAGTGTTGAACATCCAAGTTGTGTCAAAGCCTCTCCCTAGTCTGCGATGGCTTAGGATAGAAGTTAAGTATTACAATTTCCTGGCATAAATGAAATGGAGAGCTTGCTTTAGGCTTAAACGTAGGATCAGTTTGCAATACGACCCAATCAATATGAAACCTGCATGGATTCAAGTTCACAGATAGAGCCCTCAGCTCTGATGCTCACCTGGCTGATGTAACAGCTACTAGGAATAGTTTCATCCTTAACCAGCATGAATAGATTGAACCGGTTCAAAGGGTGAATGCGTCAGTGCCGAGAGAACGAAGTGGAGTCTCTAGGATGGAAACTGTGGGTCTATGGCAGTTGAATCTGATAAACACCTTTCAGTGTAATGGCTGGGTGTCAGGAGGCTGGGATTCCTTGGAACAATGGCAAGACAATGGTGAGAGCTGCCACTTGGCATCTGAGGGTGGCACTACAAAGGCCAGTGTCAAATCCATCTTGTAGAAACTTCAGGACCAAGAGGACCAAGACCAGCAATGATGTTTCTGGGTTGACCTGTTTCACAAGTGCACAAATGCCTTCCAGGAGGAATTATAAATCCTGGTGGTGGCTTGTTGATGAGAGTCTAGTAGTGTCGAGGTCACTCTGTCCAAACAGCCCTTTCCTTTCAGCCTGCTCCATTCAAGAGCCATGTGGTCAAACAGAGCACTCGGGGTTCAGGTACCATAGAGGCCTCTGGACCAACACATTTAGTATCTTTGGAAGGGCATACAGGAGTTCCACCAAAAGCTCTTGTATCATCAAAAACCAAGGGCACCTTGGCCAGTAGAGCGCCACCAAAATTACTCTCGCTCCTTCTGCTGTGATCTTCAGGATCACTGGGGTCAGAGGAAACGCATACAGCAGAAGGTGAGGCCATGGCACGGAGAGAGTGTCCACCCCATATGCTCTTGGATGAAAGTGTCTTGAGATGAATACCAGGAGCTGCACGTTGGTCATTGCACGTTGCGCGATGGTCATTGCAAACAGATCCATCTGCGGAATATTATGACTTGAAAGACCGAGCAGTTGAGTGTCCATTCCACTCTAGGACAGTCTGCCTACTTAGCCAGTCCACTTTGGTGTTCAGTAGTCCCTGGATAGGGCCCACTTGGATAGTAGGTGTTCTTTGTCCAGGATAAGATCTTGACCACTTCTCAATGCAGCTGCAAAGATCTGGACCACCACCCCCTTGGTTGTTTAAGTACATTTTCACTGAAACATTGTCTGTGTGCATCAGGACGTGGCGTTGACGGATCGACGATTGGAAGTGCTGCAGGGCCAACAGGATTTCCTGGTTCTCCAGTACTTTGATCGGAAGGTAATCTTGTTCCCTTGACCATTTTCCCTGGACAAATTGAGTTCTCAGTGTGGCCCCCCATCCTTGCAGATTTGCGTTCATGAAAATCTGAACTCGATCTGGAGGGAAATCCACCACCGAAAGCTGACTTGCACTGACTCTGGTTTGCTCCTTCTTGTTCATAATATCCAGTTAGTAAGGCCGCAGGAACTGTTGAAGGGGTCTGATGTGTAGCCAACCCCACTGGACCATGTCTATTGTAGCTATGAAGAGTCCCATGAGGCTGGTGAACTATAAGAGCAAGGAGTCCCTGGTTGCCAGGATTGCTGACACATCCTCTGAATCTTCAGAATTATTAGTACTCCTAGATGTTCTATCTTCTGAGATGGCACTAGAGTGCTCTTCTCCTGGTTTACCAGGATTCCATGCTGCTGAAGCACTTGCAAGACACGTTTACATTGAAGATGGCCTGTTCCCTTGACTTGGATCTTGATTAAAATGTTGTCCAGGTAAGGATGAATATGAATACCTTGCTGCCAGGGGAGGATGATTGGGGCCAAAAGGACCTTTGAGAATACCTTTGGTGCCGTTGCTAGTCCAATTGGAAGAGCCCAAAATTGGAAGTGGTCATTCCCTACTGCAAAGCTAAGGTAGCATCTGTGGGATGGGTGAATGGGGACTTGTAGGTAAGATTCTATGAGATCTAGTGAGGTCAGGAAGTCTTCCCTTTGGAGTGCTTCCATGATGGTGTAAAGCATTTTCATTCTGAACCTGCATAGTCTGAGGTGTTTGTTTACAAATTGAAGATTCAGGATGGCTCTCCATTCCCCATTCCTTTTGGGCATAGTGAAAAAATGAAAGTAAACCTCTAATGATCTCTCCATTGTAGGGACTAATTCTGTTCCCATATTTACAGTAGATGCTGGATTGCTAACGCGGTCCTTAGTGCCTTGTCGGGGCTGATGCTTAGTGGGTAAAAGAGGAAGCGTTGTTTCAGGCAGTGGGAGAATTCTATTACATAATCTGTCGAGATGATGTCCCTGGTCCAGGAGTCGACATGATTCCCTACCCACTGGTCTTGAAAGTAGAGAAGACGACCTCTGACTGGGAACCCCTCGTAGTCATGTTCTGGAAGATCTGTTTGCCCTGAGGAACTTCTTGGGTTTGCCAGAGGGCTGAAAATTTCCACATCTGCAAAAGGAATGCTATATTTGCCAGGCAGGACATCTGCCATTCCTGGGTGTTCTTGGAAGTGACCTGTAACCTAAAAGTATTTTGGGGCAAGGCCTGCGACAAATCTAGGCATGGATTTTTTCTTGTCCTTGGCTTCTATGAGGACTTGTTCCAGTTCCCTGCCAAATAGCATGTCACCCTGGAATGGTAGCACGCCCGCACCTACCATTTTGGAGTGTGGGTCAGCCTGACAGGCTCAGAGTCAAGCATTATGTCACACCAGTACTGTGGAGGCCATGGAGTGGGATGCCAAGGTAAGTGCATCAAACGTTGAGTCAGCAAAAAAGCAAAAAGAGAAACCCCAATCAGGACACGTTCTATACCTTCCCTGATGCCCTGCTCTCAGGGGGAAGCATTTCCAGGATTCAACGAATCCAGACTATGACTGCTCTGGCTATGGTTGAGGATGGGGTGAGGGCCTTTATGGCTATGGCCAACATTCGCGAGATCTTCTGAGGGCCATGTCTGAACGTTTATCCAAGGAATCTTTAAGGTTCGTCTCTCCATCTTTGGAGACCAGCCCTTCGCCCAGTTGGAGGGCTGCCACTGGGGCATCTACTAAGGGCACTTATAGCATCCTATTAACGTAATCTGGGACAATATATAACATCTTTACGATAGATGCCAATCCCTTACTGGTGAGGTACTCTGTACTGACTCCTAAGCAAAGATGGAGGAGACCTAGATCGCAACCTCGAATGCTGATGGGGTTTGGGAAGCCTAGCCATGATCTCCTTGCTCTGATGGTAATGCTCTATTTCGTCTCGCACAGCAAATTCACTTGGTGAAACATTCTGCCAGCCTGCGGGGCTACTCACGAGTAAGGACGAGTGCGCCTCTGCTTCTGCGTTCTCCCCGCTCCCCCTGACATGATGTGCTCTCCTCCTTGCCTCCTTGCATTGGAAATGTGGGCAGCCGCTGTTGTTTCTGTGCTGTCAGGGGTGAAGGAGCAGTCTGTGGTCTTGTTCTGGGAACTGACACACTCTGGAGACGCTGGGCACCTCGGTTCTGGAACATGATGTTTTTCCACTCCGGAGCCATCTTCCCTGGCCCTGGGTCAGCCTGCCAGCCTCCCGGGCAGGTTTGGTTACCCTCCTCAGAGTCAGTCTGCTGGCTTCCTGAGGGGGAGTACGCCTCTCTGCATGTAGGTGCTCTGGTCCCCTCTGCCAAAGTTTTGACAAACTTCTTCTGAGGAGAAAAAGACCTGTCCACCATCTTGGATTGCAAAAATGGTGGGAAACTATTCGATAGTGAGGTTCTAACGATATGTTTCCCTTTTTCAGTCTAAACACACATTGGGGTGGGTGGACATGAGGGGTAGACGTGACACAGAACAACACTACACAAAAGCACAGAGATAGGACAATGGGAAATGCCAACAACTCTAAGTATAAGGGAGCCTGAACAAAAGCTGTGCTCTCCCTTAAGAGGCAGGAAAAATACTGAGTAAATATGGCACCCAGACACAGACAGGAAGTGACAGAAAACTATTGTGTGTCTCCCTAAGAAAGGGTGTAGAATCACCCCACAGCAAGATGTCCTCCGCCTCCAGGAGAATCTTCAACCACCACCTAAAAGTAGGCAACCTTGCCTGGATTCCTTTTTTCTGATTTTCTGCCACAGAGGTTGATTTGATTAACAAATTACATGCCAGTTTTGTTAGATCAGCAGTTGTATTTTTGAGTTCTTAAAGAATTCTTAGGTTTAAATCATTAGTACCTGATAATTTGTTAACTTTTGTCAGTGAACTTTTGGAATCTCTTTTTGACTCAGTTCTCACAGCATCCTTGAAAGTTTGCTGTGGTGACTAAATGAGGAGCACTGCATGCTTCATCTTCAACACTTCAGTGGAATGGTGGAATAAAAATGAAATAAATACAGTAATCTACCCATTCTATCAAGAACTTGATAGTCCAAAGTCATTCTCCAAACAATTTGAACCTAGATATCCTCTAGGTCCATGTATAACAATAATTCACAAAGCAACATGATTTGCAAATAAGTTCATGTTGAGAATTAAATCCAAGTCATCTCATTCATTGATAGTATACTGGCCAGTAGTACTGCAGCTTGAATTAGGCTTGCTGACAGACTAACCATTCTGAGCCCTAAGGCATGGCAGAGAAACATTTTAAAGCATTCCTTCATAAAAACTGACAGTCTGTTTCTAAGTGCCAAACAGTGCCATTTGACTATTGAACTCCAAAGCTAATATCTATGAATAGTCCAAATTAAAAGCATCAATATTTCTTCCAGGATGCAACGACCTTCCAACATTTTCTTTCCGCTTTTTCTTCTCTTCTTGATCCTAATCATCAGTCTGAAATGTGTGGTTTTATCTCCAGTGTACTGGCCCAACTGACAAAAAACACTGCCATTTGCTTGCTCATCTTCCATTTTACTAGCCCCTGCGGCTTTGATTCGCAGTTCAAATTGCTGTTTGAACCTTTTCCAGATATCCTCAGCATTCTCCATAATTTTTAAGGCTGATGGGGGATTTACACGGTGCAGTCACACAAACTCAGCAACAGCCATTTTTATTTTACCTTTCCCCTTGCTGTAGTCAGCACTGGGTTCCTTGAATGCTTCTGACAAAGAGTTCTGTGCATTCTGTTTGAGGGGCAACACAGTATCTCGGCAGCTCGTGAGACAAGCTTTAGAGAAGTTAGTTAGGGCTGTGTAATCGCTTGGATACAGACACAGGGAAGTAAGGAGCACTGAGACGTTCTAGCTTCATATGTAAGGCAGCAAGCAAAGTGCTACTGTTGCTGATCTGTTTTTAGAGGAATTGTCTTTCTTCTGAGATCTTCTAGGGCCTAAATGACACTCCTTAGTTCTAGTTAAATCACCCACCCACCCCCACAAACAGTGAGCAGTGGTTTTGTTCTTCATTATAAAGGATAAAGCACAAAAATGTATCCTGTGTTTCTTCTAACAGCATGGACAAAAACAGATCAAAATGTTCCATGATATGATAGTATCCTAAAGTATATGCAATGTCTATAAAAATAAAGGTCATGCTTGATACCTTAATATCAGTATCATTCAGATAATTTTCCAACTGGACAAAATAACCACAATTCGAAGGAATTTATTTGCTTCATTTATACCCTACCTTTTCCCCCAAAGTGGCTTACATTGTTCTCCTGTCTGCCATTTTATCTTCACAACTAGCCTTGAAGTAGGTTAGATTGTAGAGCATGTGACTAGGCCATGGCAGAGTTTAGATTCAAACCTGGATCTCTCAGATCCTAGTCTTGACACCCTATGTAGTAATTTCATCATATTCTCATTCTCAAATGTACCAGCGTGCCTGATATGGAGAACAGTATCTTTACTTGTTGGACCAGTATTTGGAAGTGATAAGTACATTTTCCCATTGCTGAATCACGTTAGGCTTTAAACAGAGAAGCTATGCTTTAAAAAAAATAAAGGCAGAACTAGGGCGGCTTGATTAATTGTGCCAAAACAGACTTCATGTAGCCTTTTCAGTAGTAGCTAAAGGAAGTTTTTCTTAAAAAAATCAGGGGACCTGATACCTCATGTAGGGTTGCCAGCCTGCAGGTGAGGCCTGGAGATCCCCTGGGATTACAACCAAACTCCAGACAACAGTTATCAGTTCCCCTGGAGAAAATGGTAGTTTTGGGGGGAGGACTTTGTGCATTACACTTCCAAAACTCCACCCCACCCTATCCAGGCTTGATAATTGAGTAAGGACTGTGGATATTGTTAGTTGTGAGAGGTGTATTGCCATCTTCCTCCCCTTCAAAACACAAAGAGAAAGCAGATAGAATGCTACCAAAAGAAATAATTGGGGAATGGGGGTCTGATCTTCATTGCTGCATATATTGGTTTCTTGGAAAGGCAAGTCTGGTATCATCCATCAGTTCAAACATGGTGCATAAGTTGCTGTTGAATTGTAAAACATTTCTGCCCCACCTTTCACCCAAGGGTGTCCCTTGAAAGAATCCTGAAGAGGAAGCTACACAGAAGATACTATACCAATTATTAATTCATTATAATCACGAAAGGAACATCAGAGGGAGATCTTGAGCTTAACGAGCTGCAAGGAAGAGCAAAATTGAATTACAGCTGAAATAGTGAAATTACTGTTACTCAATTACTGCACTTACTAGTATGGCAAGCTGGGAGGGGCAATACATTAGAATCTGGGAGAAAGTCAGCCAGCTCCTCTGCCTTAACAACAGCTTGCTGCACAAATGCTCAGTTGAAGCTTTTCATACCAAGTGATATAGCCATTCATCAAGATTAATCTTTGCAGATGAAGCTGCCTTTATAGGAGCAATAGCAAATGTTAGTAAAAAGTTTGGAAATTGAGGATTGCAGAACAGGGAAGGAGCTCTCCAGATAGCTCAGGGAACCATTATCAGTTCTCACCAGCATGGCCAATTGGCCATGCTGACAGAGGCTGATGGGAATTGTAGTTCCTGAACATCTGGAGAGCCGCAGGTTCCCTACCCCTGGGCTGGGGGATCTTCTTGTAAACAAGACCTCAACTACAGTAGACAATACTGAAGTGAACAAACAAAACCTTTTCTATTGTTTTTGTTTAGTTTCACAATTTTATTTTCATCCTGGAGCATCATTTCTTATAAGAAACTGAAAATAAAGGCCTGTTCTACTACAATGAAAATAAATGAATGAATGAATAAAAATAAATTAAAAAGTGCTCCAAATAAGAACTTGTCTTAAAGCTCTAAAATGCTGTGATTTTTTTCTTGCTAGTGTCAATTCGTCATTTAAGTTGATAATAGATGGTAGGTACATTAATAGCCACTTACAGGACAGATATTTAGTAGTTTGAAAGGCAAAAAAACCCTACCTGTATAAAATAGTATTAGATACTTCATAACTACTTTCAGAATGCCCTGTTATCGAAAAATGTAATACAATCAAATCACATCTGATCATTCCAAAGCACTGTTTATACAGAAGGCTTTAAAAAAAATATGTCAGACAAGCATGCTAGCTTTGAAAGAAAGTAATAAAATAAAAGCATACTATATTCAAGCTTCAAATTAGTGGTTATCAGATTATTTTTATGTTGAAGTGTTAATACCTGTTTTGCTGTCTGATCCTATTTCTCACAATCTTCATTGTTAAGTAAACTTTTCCATTGAATTGTCTGCAGACCAAGCACATCCAAAAACCCATCATCAACACTATATTCCATTAGAATCCCTGCAGCTACCGCAATTATCTCTGTACAAAGTCAATACTAAAATGACATCACAGTACTATGCTTGCTATCACACAATTAGAATATTCTATCCCAGGAAGACCTATCCAAATCAAAGCATCAATTCTTAGGCCCTTTCTGCACGGGCGTTTTATGGCGGCCTGGGGACGGCAAAAACGCCTGACAGGCGCGAAGCCGGCATTTCCCAACCTCGCTCAGGGAGCGAGGTTGTTGGGAAACGCCGGCTTGGAGCCGCTGCCGTGCAAACGGCAGCGGCTCCAAGGTGCCCTCCCCCCCCACTCCCACCCTTCACTTACCTGGTCTCCGGCCCTCCGGCGCGTCGCTGAGGCCTGGGGACACGCCCCCCTGCCCTGCAACGCTGAAGCAGGTGCGCAGGGCTGGGGGGCGTGTCTCCAGGCCCCGGCGACACACCGGAGGGCCAGGGACAAGCCGGGTCGGCCGGGCGACAGAGCTCCGCGGCGCGTCGTCCCAGCTGTTTCTGGGACCGTTCATGCGAGCGGTCCCAGGGGGGTTGGGTCGGTGCGGAATGTGCCGACCCAACCCCCATCGACGCCATGCAGAAACGGCCTTACTTTTGAATATTTTGAATTAATCTCACTGAATGTTGTGGATTAAGGTGGAATAAGGGTGTGGGAACTGTGATTCTCTCCATGGAAATTGATCTCTGTAGTCTGGGGATCAGTCCCTTCTGGAGGCTGGTAACCTTTTGCAACTATGTAGTGTGGGTTCATTTTGGGATTTTTTAAAAAAATACAAGCTTGAAAAATTTTCTTGACATGTCTTACATGGATGGCTGTTCTAAATGGAATCTATGTATAGTCTGGATATTACAAGCCATTTGGCATTTAAGTCCTTGCTAATTTCTCCACGAAACTGGCTCAGGCGGGCCAGTCTCCCAGAGCCCTGTGTAATGAGCAGGCTCAGAGGACCTCACTTCCACTATGCACAAACGATGCTGCCCCAGTGAAAGCTGAAGCTGAAATTTCTGTGTGGTGTTTTCCTTTTTAAAAAATCACGTCCACACTTCAGTTTCTTGCTCCATTTTTCCTATGTATTTGCTTTCAAAAACAAATCCCTGTGTCTTTCTCTTTTTTATAGGCCTTGCTCAGCCAAGCAAAATATGGGGGAGGGGTTCTTCTACCCTAATTTATCCTTCAAAGGACCAAGAGAAGCTCTTGTAAATGCATTCATAGTCCTTCCCTCTCCCCAACTCTCCTCATCACTGACATTCTATCACACACAGGAGAATATGTAGCTCTTCAATTGCTCTCTATCCACCCCATCTCTTTTCAAGCCCTACTTCACTCTCTTGTCTTTCATGCATACTCCACAGATTTCCTTGAGCTGAAGAACCCAACTATGTTAACTATCTCAGTAGGAAACACACATCTCATCCTTGCAAGACAGGCTATATAAACCAAGAAGTCAAAGGACACCTGAGATTATTCCTGTTTCCTGGAGTCCATTTATTTTGCTCCCCAGGAAGAGAGAATAACCACTATCTTGTGCAGGCAGGCATTATTGTGGGTAGTCCCATGTGAGGCCTGTATTCACTTGGCCAACTTACTAAATGCAAGCCCTTCTGTAGGGTTCTGCTAGACACCAGGAGCAGTGCACAGCTGCCAGAGGGCTAAGCGGTGGGCTAGCAAAGTGGGTGGGATGGGAAGCGACTCTCAAGAGGCCCCAGAGCGAGAAGGAACTAGAAACAACCACTTAGCATCTATTTAGAGCCTGGGAGCATTTGTGAAAGACATCCCCATTACTGTTGAAAAGATGCAAATTTGGTGAAATAATCAGCTGTATGGCTTCAGGCTGTTTCTGAAGTACCCTGATTCTTTACCATAGTGAAGGTATTAGTGTAAGACACACAGCAAGGCCGAGTTCATGTTGCTCAGAGGTAGCCCCTAACCAAACTCCACCAAGTGTTGTAAAAGAAGATTTGTTATCCTGGGAAACATTGATAGTTCATCCAGTAAAGTAAAAAAAAAATAAAGACAGAAAGAAAAAGAGTCCTTAAGGCAGGTTACAGGGGTGCAAAGAAAGAAAAAGAAAAAGGCACAGCTCACAGGCATGAGTGACAAAGAAAACATTCCTTGTTTGTGAGTGTTTAGCATCCATTCACCAAGTCTATTGTCAAATCACTGCAGAATATGTCAATTAAGGCTTTAAATCTCACATCAGATTCCTCTTAGTCATGTGCAGGGAGCCACTAAGATAGGTATGACATATTTAAAGCTATGCCATAGTGACACATTTTATTTAAAGAATATAAACTGACAAACAGCAGAATTTTTTTTAAAAAAAAAATCTTTTCTCGTGTTGCAAAATAGCTCTGTTTGTGATGTGATGCACTGCAATAGCTCATTTATGTCTTTCTACGTTTCTTTCTCTGTCTCAAAAAATACTTTTAGGTTGATTTAGCTGAAAATTTGGAATAAATTAAAACACTGACATTGAAGTGTAGCCAGAAGTTTCACAGAGACAATCCTCGTTTCTTATCAAACATAGCCACTGTAATTGCAATATCTTAGAAATCCCACAATGTCTGATTTGCATTCATCATAGAGAGGATATTATGTTTAATTTCCATTCTCTAAACAGGTGAGAATATACTGCTAGACTTAAAGTGACCATGTGCTGACTTACAGCAAATGTAAAAGACCTCTAATAAAAAACAAAAATGGGTTAGACAGACATTCATTAATGGCATGTAGAGAAGGGCTAAAATAACATACAAGAGTTTCTGACTATATTTGTTGTTTTTACTGGCAGTGGTGAAGAAACTAAAATGGTTTAGAATGTGTCGACAGTATAAAATCTCAAAAGTTTTTAAGTCCCAGGAAGTTTATACTTTTATTTGCATTTGCTTGTGTATCTATATTATCTTTCCTTACATTTTTCCCCTCAGTGGAAATTCTGGTATAGATTTTAGAATACCTTAGGAAAAAATGAAAGCAAGAATTGGCACAACTTGTCTTTGCAGAAGATTTAAAGCATGCAAAAAGAGAAGAAAATATATATAAGCAAGGAGTCATTGCCAACCAGCTTTTAATACTTTTACCCCCTTTTTCATTGTCCTATAACTACATAAAAGATGCTGAAATACAGTGGAGTTTCTTGAACAACTAAAATAAAATAGCACAAAGCAGAATGGAAGGGAAAGGGGTGAGAAAGAAAAAAAAATAGCAGGTGAATCTGAAAATATGTGATATTTCTTTAATACTTCTTTTAAAACTACCAAATTGTGTTTTTAAGCTTCGGTTCCTATAATTTTGCAAGATGAGGCATTCCAGTGAGAAAACATATGGTAAGGGATTTTTAAACCACATAGCTAGAGTGCATCATAGACTTATCTGCTGCTTTAGTGTCACAAAAATCCACCACTGAATTTATCCAGTCACCCATTAAAGAAAGAAAATAATTAAAGGAAAAGAAGTTTTTTTTTAAAAAAAAAGTGCTACCAAAATGATTTTAAGAAGAATTCCATGTTTAAAACCACAGTATAAAAAAAAAACTGACTTTTGATATAGAGAACAGGTACCAGTTATTTATTTGAGCATCCTAAATATTCTATGCATGTGTCTAAAAGCTGTCATTAGACTTCAATGTATGGGAAAGATACAAATACAGATTTGACACACTGTTTAGACTAAAATTAAGTGAACTTTTATAAAATGATGATCTTCCTCAAGAGAAAGGGAGCACATATTATGTAAATGCTGAATGTAGTCATTATTTGTGTGAGCAAATATGAAATATTTGGCACATAGAGTTGGCTTGCAAAGCTATATTTCACCAGAAAGAAACCGAATCAGCACTTCCATGCAGTAATTTCAGTGGGAATATAAAGATATAATAGTGACAAACTTTGACATTTGCATGTCAAATTGAGAAAGGCATATGGAGTAATTTGAACCGTGCTATGGTTACTGTAGGATAGGTTCCAAAATTATAGTATTTCAGCCCACTCATTTTCTTGAACATGTAGCATGTAAGGATATTTAAGAGAATGAGACACACACTGATAGAAGGTTAAAATCTGATGCTTTTAAAATTCACTTTCATTATCTCTATTTAACATAATTATAATGGAGGCTGATATGAATTCACACTGTATAACATCCTAAAACACAGTACCATAAAAATAAAATAAAAAATATTAAAAGCATTCTAAGCAATTTGCCACTAATATTAGATGCTATTAATTCCCTGGAAACTAGAGGTAACAGATTCTTTTCAACATCAAAGGTTGAATCTTGAATTCTTCAACCAATGCTGTAGGAAGCAATATGTCAGATTAAATGAAGCATTCAGGAAATGGCATTCTAACCCATGTAGTGTTCATAGACTATGACACAGTCGCTGCCCCAAGGAGCCTCCAGACAAACAGCTCACAGAAAAATAGCCATGGAATGCCTTACAAAACATGAAGCAAAATGTCATCTTCTGCTTGGGGATCAACTTTGGCATCAGCGATTTGTCCAGGAAAAGGTACCTTTTACCTATTTTAATGTATTTATTTTAAAAATGCTGCCAACCCCTATGGTGTATACCAATATTAGATGAAATTAGTTCTTCAGCCCATTTAAAGACTTGCCACAACTTTTACAGCCAACTAAGTTTTTTTTAAAGTTTCCTGCCTTTACCTGGAGTTATTTCTTTTGATTCACTGCATGAAACAAATTGTTAACCCTTTCTTCTTCACGCTTTCCCCATTCTGTTTGTGTACGTCTGTGCATTTCCCACGTGGGAACCCTAAATGTGAGGAGTGAAACCAGGGAAAGGTGTTAATCTTTATAATTGGTGCACAAAAACCTAATTAGAGGACTAAAAACCTTAAGGCGCATAAAGTGATTTTTTTGTTTATTTGCTTACCTTATTAAGTTAAATATCTGTCTGAATTAATCACTAATGAATGGAAAGGAAGGTTCGATAGCAGTAAGCTAATGAAGAGGGGTGTCAGATGCATTTTACATGGCACCAAATCACTTGTCTAACTGAGTCAAGTTATTATTACAAATCCGCAGTCTTAAAACACTGATATAGGAAGAGGAAGTCCCATTGAAATTAGTAGACCTTATTTTGGGACAAACATCGTTGGAATGTTTAAAAATCAGTTTCCTGCAGGGTTCCCCCCCCCCCAATTTAGTTAACTTGTGTATGTATTGTTCTTATTTAATGCAATTGAAAGTTCTGTAGTCCTCTGCTTGGAAATTGATAATTGGCTGTCTAACATCGTTTCGACTGTCAGCACCTTTTACAACAGTCCTGAAAACTGTCCACAATTCTGGCTGAACATGTTTAAAAATGGATTCTGTTCTTTAAAAAGCAAAAGGTCCAAAAGATTTAGATTTTATTTAAGTGCAATGGTGCCTCCACCCTCCTTGTATGTAAACCTTGCTGAATAGCCCAGGGCTGCAAAGATTTCTGGATAAAGTTATACGTTGCTTCATTAAAAACAAATAAACTATGTTCTTCATTCATTATTCACATCATAAACATCTGCATTTGCAAATGTCAGCTGTACTAATCGTTACATCCATTGAAATGTTTCTGCCATTCATAACAGTTCTGCACATTTTACTTTGTGCTTCATTGTGGGGGGGATGGGGATGGAAAACACCTTTTTAAATAAGCTGTATGCTTAGGGGCAGGATACATGGTTTTATTTATATTGCTTACATTCAGTTTCTTTTTAAACATTAAAGAGCTATTCAGGAAATATTTTGTTTTAGCTGGCATAGCCTATTAGCACATAGGAAGGAGGTGAATCATATCCATCAAAACAAATGTATAGAGGTTCTAGAAGCTATTTTTATGCATGCATCTATAATGGAGGAATTTGACAAAAAGATGTCCAAAAGGACAGGAAAACTAATGAGATGATCATTTAAACGCTTTCTGCAAGGTATGTTTTATGGTGTTATATTTGCTTTTTCAAATGTATGTAAATAAAAAGAAGCATTTGGTTAAACTATGGAGCTGGATTATCTTTTGGAGAATAAATACAGACTACTGTTACATATGTCCACACTCAGCATTCACATACACAAAATTCTATTCCTAAGTAAGTACGACAATTAATTCCCTGTCCTCGACAATGTGAAGAGTGATATGCCTTTTGA
>NC_059432.1:42632656-42660156 GCF_021028975.2 Sphaerodactylus townsendi | reverse complement strand
CCTTTCAGTTGAATCTCCAGAGTGGATGGCTTAGACTGGGTGCTGTTCTGCCTAAATGCATCCTAAGCAGCTTTGCAGCTGCACTCTAACTGGTTGGGTTGTAGGATCATGATTCAGTTGTGCCTTTTGTGCCTTTAGTTAGCAATGTGAGTTCATTGTGCCTGAAACATTGTGTTGCCAGAAGCCCCAAGACACATCCCTTAAAAGTAGAAAAAAATCTTACGAAGTGTTTTTTTTTTTTCGAATACCAGGGAAGGAAAGGAGATATACTCCAATTCCTATGAGTCTGTGTGAGAACATGCACACATGTGAATTGATCTTGAACAGGACTGCTTGACAGCCGTTAATGGACTGTGAATTACGGTATCACAGTGAAGCACACAAAGAATCCAAAGAAATAAATCTTAACCCCCCCCCCTTTTAACAATATGCCTTCAAGACAGGGGCAGAGCTGCCATGGGACATATGCCCCAGGCGCCCGCCAATCTGGTAACATGGGGGCAGGTGATGCGGGTCCGCCCAGTCTCCGTCCCTGGGGAACAGGCCTACTGAGGCAGGCAGCCCAACAGCCTTGCCAGCAGGCCAGGCAGGCCCCAAGGCCCACGCTGAGGTCAAGGCAAGGCTGGTGGGCTCAGGGAGGTTGGACCAAGCTGGGCAGCTCAGAGGCCAATGGCTCTGGGCGGGCCCCCGACTTGGCAGGGGTGGGGGGTGCCAGCCCGTATGGAGGCAAAGCTGTGGGACAGGTATGTGGCCAGTTGCGCCACCAAGCCTTGCCCTACTGCCACCGCTGCTGCTGGGGCTGGCAGGCAGAGAGAGCCACATCTGCATGGTGACACAACAACAACAACAACAACCTTTATTAGGCATATAAAATAGGCTCCAGAGCGTTACCAGACATTTGTGAAGTACAAAGCATGGTGACAGCACACCAATCAAACTGGAGAGTTCTTGCCATGTTTTCTTCCCTTCTTTGCTGTTGCACAGACACTGGCTACCCTGATCTCATCAGATTTCAAAAGCTAAGCAGGATCATGTTAGTAAATGCCTTATATTGTCAGTATTAAAATTCAATGTGAAATATGGTGAAAAACTGTCCCTGTCCTTTCCCTCCCTCCCTCCCTCCCTCCCTCCCTCCTTTCTTTCCTGGCTCTGTGCTATGTTTCCAATGCTGGGACACAATTGGGGGTGCTGGATATAACACCAAAATATTTTCAGAGCAGAAATAAAACATTTTGAAAGCATTTAAAGTCACATGACACTTAAAACACTTTAAAGTGTTATAACAGTTATTAAACATTTTAAAGCATTTTTAAAATGTCAAAAACATTTATTTACGCTGTTTGGCATGGACCATTGCTATGTTCAGATTTGTGAATTGGAGCATGCTCTGTATGATGTGATGGTAACTTTGAGATGACCTGGTGCAAAAAAAAAAAGGTTTGGTCATGGTTAGGGAGGGCGGCCGCCCATATGAGGGGTGTGTGGAAAACTCAGATTTTGCCCCAGGCTCCATTTACCCCAGCTATGCCCCTACTTTAAGATGGAGGTGATGGTGATGCCATACCAAAGGCTGTGGTTGGTGAAATCTCTGAAAAGCAACTGGGTATGTTCAACCTGCTTAAATACAGGTGCATATACTGCCAAATTTCAGTTCCTGTGATCACCACATGCAAGGAAAATGTTAGCCAAATCAGCAGACATTCCTTAATATAATCGGTATTGTTTCCCCTAGCTCAAATCAGAGGCCCTTTCTGCACAGCCAGCTTGTGGCGGTGCAGCGGCATAGTTTATGCTGCTGCACCCCTGTGGGACCATTCGCACGGACGGTCCTGCTGGACATGCCTCCTGTGGTGCAGCCTTTGCACAGGCTGCTCCTCTCCCAAATGCTGCTTTAAGATATTTAGCAGCTAAGAATAAGAATCTCTCCCAGGATCGTGTCATGTAAGTGAAAGATCATTTAAATATGAGATCCTTCATATGCATCACCACAAAAATGCAATGCATTATGAAAGAACCACTGCTTACTAAAACTTAAGGGATACCACAGATGCTTTGAAAAATAAGAAAATTCCATTTAGAAGGATGTTGATTGAGGGGTTAGGCTTCACCTTCAATGGAGCCTATCAGAAGATCGCAGATATACAAGACACAAGAAAGTTCTTCAGTAAGAACAAAAAATATTCAGACAACCTGAATGTGCTTTCTGTTACCTTTTAAAAGATCTTTTTAAAGAGAGTAATATAACACCAAAGGGTTAGGAATAGAGAAAGAGGCCCTTTCCGCACGGGCGGTTTATGGCGGCCTGGGGACGGCAAAAACACCGTCCCCAGGGAGCCATTTGCACAGGGGGTGCAGCTGCTTCACAGCCGCCGTTTCCCAATCTCGCTTGGCAAGCGAGGTTGTTGGGAAACGGCGGCTTGCAGGCTTTCCTCCCCGACTGGCTTAACTCACCTGTCCTGCGGCTCAGTTGCAGCCGAAGTCTGGGGACACGCCCCCTTTGCCCTGCGACCCTGGAGCTGTCACGCAGGGCAGGGGGGCGTGTCACCTGGTCTCGGCGACGTGCCGGAGGGCCGCAGGACTGGTAAGTCGCTCTGACGACGGTGCAACTCTGCGCCGTCATCTCGGCAGATTCTGGGACCGTCCATGCCAACGGTCCCAGAGGGGTCGGGTCGGCGTGGATTACACCAACCCAACCCCTTCCGCCTCCGTGCGGAAACGGCCTAAGATACATTTTACAGATTTAGGATGTTTAAATAAAATAGTTAAAAATCCTTAAATAATTTGAAAATGGTTCTATATAACATAGGGGCATACAACAGGTAGAATGAGGAATGGAACAGAGAAAGTTAATTTCAGTGAAATATATTTTTTGTGTTGTACAAATAAGATGATATTAGTGGAACTAACTTTAAAAAAAGTGGGAACAATAATAACATAAGCTGGTATAGAAGTTAATGGGTTTAGTTAGATATATTGTGCATAAGGTAAGGGCAGGATGGGAATCAATTAGAATTGTTTTCTTTATTTTATTCTTGCATTCTGAATTTTTTAAATTAAAGGTCACTGTATGGGTCATTTTTCAGGGGATAGAGGTTGATGCTTTGTATGTCATATCTGTTTTTTATTTTATTTTTCTATGTAGGTTGGCTGGTACACCATCTTGTAGCTGATGTAGTATAATTTTAAGAATAAAAAATAAAAAAGATGGGGACAAGCAAGGTCCTGACTATTCTCTTTTATTGGGGTGTGCATTTTCTGCTTTAATGGGATGTGCAAGCTGTTACCTGTACTAGATGTCCTAGAATTAATTCCAGCATTTAGGAGAGAATAGAAACTTTTCAATCTGATAGTTATTCTGGCATTTCCAGTTTTGCTTTCCCAGGATAAAGTAGGGGCAGTGAGAGAGGAAAATGAAACATTAGATATGTCCCAGTTAGTTAGAGGGACCCAGTGTCCTAGGGTCCATAATTCACCCTATCAGCTGTCAGCATGGCCAATTGGCCATGCTGGTAGGGGCTGATGGGAATTGTAGTTCCTGAACATCTGGAGAGCCGCAGGTTCCCTACCCCTGTGTTAGAGGTATCATCTAAATCAATAGTAGTCAATTTTTCTGCCAAACAAGTCTTGTGATTGGGGTTTCAATGCCTGGCACTTAACTGGGTCTTTCCTTGGAAGCTGCAGAACCTCAGACAGACAGTGATTCAGAAGAAGAAGACATGCAGGATCAGGCTGCAACTTCGCAAGATACCAGACGTTCAAAGCGCCAAAGAAAGATAACATAAGTCAAGACTTCTTCAAAAATTCTTTTAAATGGCTATATAACATTTCACTCTAAGTACTAATAGAACTTAACTGAATAACAATCACTAACTAAAATAACTCTTGTATGTAGCTTTTAGAAGACATTAAAACAGTAATCTGTTCTAACATTGTTTATTTTAACAATCTGGGAAAATTTCCCAGAAATTTGTTTTGAATAGCATTATCAAGCTTCAACACTGTTTCTGTAAACATCAAAATGGGCGGAATGCCCAGACAGAAAACTCTCTTCTAATGGAAAAATAGGTTGTAAAATGTAATCTAGTGGATATGTATGTATTAAGAAGTATCTTTTTATTTGAATGTTTTAAGAATTTTTAAATTGATTGCCATTAACAGAGAGAATTGTCTAAGAATATAAGCTGGGGGGGAGGAGGGAAGACCGCAGAAGCCGAAAATCCAAGATGTGGGAGGGAGGAATCTCTCCTCAGAACATCTGGAAAGGGGGAGAAGGGGGGGAAATGAGGGGAAAAAATGAATATGAAACAGCAGCAGGCCCGAAAATAGTAGACAAAAATTATTACTTATGGCAGGAGATTTAAAACTTGTATCTGTAAATATTAACGGATTAAATTCCAATTTCAAAAGATTTAAACTAGCCAAACTAGTTAAGAAAGAAAACTGGGATTTGGTTTGCATCCAAGAAACGCATAAAAGAAAGAGAGATATTGCTCCTTTAATAAAGCTACCGGGCTGGAGAACCTTATGTGAATCAAGAGCAGAGGGAAAGAAGAATGGCATGCTGCTATTTTAGCTAAAATAATATAAACATACAAGTGCAAAAAATATTGAAGGATCAAAATGGGAGATGGATTTTGTTACAAGGTTTCCTTAATGAGATACAAATAACACTAATGAACTTATATGCACCTAACAAAAAACAAAAGAGTTTCCTACAAAAACAATTTAACAGAGTACAAAGGGAATATAAAGGAGAAACATTAATAGTGGGAGACTGTAATATGGATTTGAGAACTTATAATTTCTTAAACAATGGAATATAACTAATATGTATGAGGAGATGGGAAAAACACAACAACCAACTTTCTATTCTAACAGACATAAAAAATTTACATACATAGACTATATTCTGACAAAGAACATGGAGTCTATACAATGTGTAGAGATCCAGACACATAAAGAGTGGATTTCAGACCATGCTCCGGTGGTAGCTACATTCAGACTGGCAAAAGAGGACAAACAGTATAGATGGAGATATGATAATATTATAATGAAGAATGAAAGAAATAAGAAGATTTTACAGGAAGGAATAAATAATTATTTTCTAGAAAATAGAAACACCGTCTCAGACGGGATGTTGTGGGATGCCTCGAAGGCAGTAATGAGAGGGTATTGTATAGAAATACAAAAAAGACAGAAAAAGGCATTAAATAAGGAAAGACATCAATTAGTGGAAAAAATCAAAGACTGCAGAGATAAACTACAGAATAGAAATAATATAACAGACTATAATGAATTAAAACTACTAAATAAACAACTGGAAGAATTGGATCAGTCAGAGTTATGGAAAAAAGACACATGGGTCAAAAATCAATTTCAAAGAACAAATATAAAGTCAATGAAACAACTAGCCAATTATTTAAAGAAAAAAGAAAAAAACAAAGAGTTAAATCAATAATAAGTGAAAACAATGAAAGAATAACAGGAAACATAAGAATTAGACAAAGGTTTGCACAGTTCTATCAAAAATTATTTAAAAGGATAGATACAGAAAGGATAGAAGAAATACATAAAAAAGATCTAACACAGGAGGAGAAACAAAGTATGGAGGAAGATATAACACAAGAGGAAATAGGCTTAGTAATAAAAGAATTAAAGAACAACAAGTCTCCTGGTTTAGATGGATTTACAGCAGAGTATTACAAAGAAATGGCAGAAATATTAATACCTGAATTACAAAGGTTATATAATAAGATATTAAAGGGACAGAAAATACCAGAAACATGGAGAGAAACAGAAATAATCACTATATTAAAACCAGGACGCAATCCAGAACAGGTTGAATCATATAGACCTATAAGTTTACTAAACCAGGATTATAAAATATTTACTAAAATATTGTCGAATAGAATAAAGGCAATATTACCAAAAATAATTGGTCAAGATCAATACGGATTCGTGAAAGATAGAGATATTAGCTATCCCATAAGAAATGTATTGAATGTGATGGAACATGGAAAGGATAAAAAATATGCCATGATAAAATTAGATGTCTATAAAGCATTTGACACAGTTAGCCATGCATATTTATTCCAAATAATGGAACAGACGGGATTTGGAAAGGGATTAATAAACGACATATTAAAAGAATTATACAAAAACAATAAAGCAAAGATTATGATAAACAATGGATGGTCGGAAGAAATTAGGATAGAAAGAGGTGTGAAACAAGGATGTCCGCTATCTCCATCATTATTCATAGTAGCAATGGAATATCTAGCGGATAGAATTAGAAATAACGGTAGGATCAAAAGTTATAAAATCAATAAAGAAGAAATAAGAATAAATTTATTTGCAGATGATTTATTACTAATAACAACTAATCCTGTAGAAACTTTAAAAGAATTAAAAATAATATTAGAAGACTTTCAAAAGCATTCTGGTTTGGTGGTTAATATGGAGAAAACTGAAATCCTGGGAATAAATATAGAAAAAAAACTACTAGGGAAGGAAATGGTGAAAAAGAAGATTAAATATTTAGGTATAACATTAACAAACAAGAAGGAAAAGATGTTTAAATATAATTACTAAGTAATATGGAAAAAAATAACGAAGCAATTAAAGGAGTAGCGAGAGAAGAACCTATCTATTTCTAAGAGAATAGTAGCATTAAAAATGTGTATAATGCCAAAACTCTTCTATCTATTTCGTACTTTGCCGTTAGAGATTAAGAAGAAACAATTTGAAGAATGGGACAAGAAAATTAAATTATGGGCATTTAATCAAAAGAAACCAAGAGTGATGAATAAAATAGTTTATATGTCTAAAAAACTAATGGGCTGGGGGCTCCCAAAATTACAGGAATACTATGAGGCATTTCAAATAAAAAGTTTGATGGGAATTCAAATAGATAAAAGAGACAGATGGATGAAGTTCGAAAATGAAATAAATTTGAACACGGGTAACTTTGGAATATATTCAAGTTGTTCAAAAATAGAAAGACAAAAATTAAAAGGCCCTAGAAAGGTATCAATGGAAATCTGGGAGAAATGGAAGGGAAAATGGATGCCAGGGTTACTGGATGCGGCACCACTCGCGAGCATGGTTGGACAGGAAGGAACACAAGCAATAAGATCTCTACATAGACAAGGAATATACAAGGTAGCACAACTGTACAATGAAAGAGGAGAATTAATACCGTTTCCAAATTTTTTAGAGAAAGGAGGTAAAGAAAACTGGTTACTATTAAGAGGAATCTGGGAAAAGACAAAAGCCTCCAGGAGGGAGGAAGAGTGTATAATGAAAAGTTGTATAAAAATATATGAGGAAAAGAAAGGACAAATCTTAGGTGTTTTATACAAAAACATGATAGAAGATCAAGGATTTATGATAAGAATCATAATGGAAAAATGGCAACAAGATGGAGTGAAAGACATAGAGCTTATTAAAAGGACTATAGACAATATAAATAAAATAAAAATAGATAAATATGCAGAACTAGAGAAGAAATTAATATTAAAATGGTATAGAACAATCAAACAGTTTGCATATATGATAAGTGGACTCAGTCCGAAATGTTGGCATTGTGAAGATAAAAATGCAATATATACCCATATGTGGCTAGAATGTACAGAAGTAAAAAATATGTGGGAAAATGTGATAAAATACATAGAAAAATATGTAAAGGTAAAAATAAAGATAAATATAGATTTACTATTTATAGGTATAGTGGATCATATTATAATAGAACAAAGAAAAAGAAAACTTTTCAAATTCATGATCAGAGCGGCCCATGCAGTAATAGCATTGGGGTGGAAGGACAAAAAAATCTGGACAATGCAGAAATGGTTGGAATATATATGGGAGCAAATACAATTAGAAATTTTCGACACAATGTCAAGAAATCAAATATGGCAAGAAAAACAAAAGGACATGAAGGAGATTTGGATGGAATTCAAAGACTGGCTAAACGAAATTGGAATTACAGAAGAAAAATGGACAAGAAGATTGAAAAGAATGGACCTGCTGCTGCGCATCTAAAGAAGAGAAGAAGAAGGAGGGGGAGGGGAAAAAGGGGGGAAAAGATATGGAGGATGTATATAAAGTACACATTATAAATCTGTAATAATTCCGAAATATCAATAAAAATATTTTTAAAAAAATGCCTGGCACTTCCATTTTCCACCAATCATTCCATTATTTCACTGAATTTCTTTTGGATTCTATGCAAACATTACTTTTACAAGTCTTTGAGCAACTTCATACACTTGGGCTGTGCCTTCTATGGAGTGTTTTGTTTGGTCACACTAATGCACAGGTAGGATGAGATAAAGGCCCCTTCCACACACGCAAAATAATGCATTTTCAAACCACTTTCACAACTGTTTGCAAGTGGATTTTGCTATTCCGTACAGCTTCAAAGAGCACTGAAAGCAGTTTGAAAGTGCATTATTCTGCATGTGCGGAATGAGCCAAAGACTGTCTTCCCACACCACCTCAGCAGCCTATAGGGATCAGAGATAAAGGCTTGCCTTACATATGCTGGAAGTCAGACATGACTTTAGGAACTGATTAGTGTTTGAAGACACAAGAATTTGAAGACTGCTCCAGCAGCAATAGGCAACATATAAATCCTATATATATATAGAAGAGGAAGTGACAGGGAGAGAATTAAGGTCCCTCCCCCCCCCCTTTTAAAGAACAGTTAACAAAAAACTTAGGAGATGCTAATGAGTTTACTGAAACAGATCATCATATAGTCTGGTTCAAGATAGGATACATTTCTTGTAAACATGTAAAGTTCCAATGACTAGGCCCATTCATGTGTAAAGGAGAACACTATTTAAAAACAAAATAAGTGCACAAAAAGTTCATCAAATGCCATTATCAAAAGCTCTTTTTAGCCAGATATATGCGTATATTTTTCAATGTCTTCCAAACCAGGCTATTGTAGGAACCTTGTAGACCTTCTCAGAGAGTCTGTTCCAGAGGGCTGGTGCTACAGCCAAGAGACGACTGCACTCAACCAATTGCCATTCTAATGCAGTTAATGTAGGGTATGAGCAGAAGATAACTTTGAGGTATTGCATTGGTTTGTACCAGGACATATAATTCTCATTTAAGAATGAGGATCCCAGATTGTTAAAATAGAAGTGTACGCTACTTAAGTAATCTAGGATGCTTGGAGATCAGAGTGACCTCTTCCGGCCTATGTCATCTTTTGCAAAGATATTGTAGTTCCAAAAAATACAATAAACTCTATATTGGCCCACTGATGAGAAGTGAGCAGCAGTGGCATAGTGGTTAAGAGCAGTTGTCCTCTAAATTGGACAAACCGAGTTTGATTCCCCACTCCACCGCCTGAGCTGTGGAGGCTTATTTGAGGAATTCAGATTAGCCTGTACATTCCAACACCCACCAGCTGGGTGACCTTGGGCTAGTCACAGTTCTGAGCTCTCTCATCCCCACCTACCTTACAGGGTGTTTGTTGTGAGGGGGGAAGGGTAAGCAGTTTGTAAGCCCCTTTGAGTCTCCTATAGGAGAGAAAGTGGCATATAAGTCCAACTATTCTTCTTTTCCTTCTTCCAAACCAGCCTCCTTCTCCTTCAATTTGTGTGTACAGTGTCCTCAAGTTGCAACAAGGGAATAGCGATGTGGTTTTCCATTGCCTTCCTCCACAGAGCCTTTCTCAGTAGTCTCCCTTCCAAATACTGATCCTGCTTAGCTTCCAAGATTTGATGAGGTCAAGCTATACCATGCAGCCGTCCCTCTCCCTGCATCAATACCAAAATGGAGGGGGGGCAGGGAACCTCTTTGTGATTGTCACAGTTTTCTTCTCTTGTAGAATATGCAGAAGACCAAGTTAAGAAAATGAATGTTGAAATTTTAACCTACAAGATAGCCTTTATAGTATGAATTATCCCAGAGTTTGAAACATATATTTTTAAAAAATCTTCTCTTGGGACTTTTTCTAGAGCTGAAAATGTTCTGAAAATAAGTACTGAAAAAGTCACTCCTCAACCTCATTTCCTCACCTGCAGACTGTGAATTATTTTGACCTATTTTACAGTAAGGATGGCGACTGATCAAAAACTAACTTAAATATGCCATATTCTTTCATATCATTATAACAAATCCATTTTAAAAAAAAAAACGAAAAGGGTGTTGATCCCAGGTTTTCAAGACTCATGACTGATGCTGCTTCAGTTTTTAAGAGGCGATCCAGCATACAGTGTGAATGACAGCAGAATGGAAATATCCCTGATCATACATGTGAGTAGAGTTTGAATTCTCATAGGCACTGTGTTCAGGTTAGGCTGAATATGTGGTGGTGGGTTCAACATGCTGAATTACCTGGGGGTGGGGAGGGGTAAACATATTCCATCTCCTTCACCCATATATGCATGTATATGTACAGGAATTGGACATTTATAAGTTCTACGTCTGCTATTGCAATAACAACTGTGTGACAGAGTTGCATGTAAGAAGAGTCTTGTGGCTTCCAAGGGTTTATTCTATTGAACTTTCTGACTTCCTTGGAGCCAAACTCTCTCCTAGGGCCTACCTTCAGTGGACCCTGAATACTGCTTGCTGTCTCAGGTTGCCAAATGCAAGCCTATATGCCTGCTCTGCTATGCAATAATGCAACCTTTACTTGCTTCCTTTGGAGTTCAAATGCTTTCCTCTGCCTGTGATATAATGCCAGCCCAAGGCTTGCCTTCTTGGGGTTCTGAGCATCATCTTGTGCATGCCTGCATTTTGGGGTTGCTAAACACCTCCTTACACTCACTCTGCATGCAAGAATACATATGCTTATACAATAAGTGTACCTGGACCTGGATGGCTGAGGCTGGTTTGTTCTCATCAGATCTTGTAAGCTAAGTGAGGTTAGCTCTTATTATTATTTGGATGGGAGATCTCCATGGGATACCAAGACACAGCCAACTTATGGCAACCCTGCAGAGTTTTTAGAGCCAGAGATGTTCAGAGGTGGTTTGCCCTGTTTTTTCATGGAGATCTCCCATCCAAATGTGAACATTTACAAAACAGTATTTGACCACTTCATAAATTTCAGCTATTTCCTGTGGAACCCTTTATACATGCAAAAGTGGGGATTTTTTGGTGGGTTTGTCCCTCTGCACTGCTACAATGTTTAAAGTCTCATAACTATGCCCATGGAACCAATCATATCAGCTGTTCCCATATATTTGAAAACTCCCAAAAGTCACTTCTTCCTAACTTTTAAAGAGCTCTTTCCAAATGTGAAAAAAACACCAGAATTTGTTAAAAATCTCACAGTTTGGCTGCATGGTACATATAAGCAGCTTACCAAGTGGTAATTATGGCCTCTTAACGCTTTCTGCCTTTTGACTAATGTGGATGTTAGTCCCTAGGGTCCCTGTGACCTCAGGAATCAACTGGGTTCAGAAAGGACTGGCAGCATGGGACACAGTAGAGAGATCCTATGATCCTTGCATTTGCAGACTGCGGGATCCAACCCAGAATTATAGAACTGTACTTTTTTTAGGATTGCTAGGTACCCCCTGGCCACTTGTGGGGGCGAGGGATGTACCAGCAGTGATGAGAGGCCTAGCTTGTGTAAAGGATTCAATGGTGTTGATGGTGAAGTAACCTTGAGTGCATTCCACAGCCCGGGCGATGGGCCAGCTTCATCGGCGGAGACTTTATCTTTGCGCGGGAGATGAGGACTCCGTTCCCATGGGAAGCAGGATGGGGGATGGGGTGAATAGAGTTATAACCTGTGCTTCTGGCGGGAAGTGTCATTCCTGCCACTGCGTGTACTTGAGCTTTCTAAGATGTCTTAATAAATGGACTTTACTCCCAAAAGCCTTTTATTTCTGCTTCTATGGAATTCCTTACATTGTGGCAGGAATCCTAATTCATCTATATTCCTGTGCAGTGGACCTCTTTGTCTCATGCATGGAGAGGTTGAATGTTATCATGGGAAGGTGCGGTAGCCCCAAAGAGGTCTTCCCACCTTCCTTCTGGATCTGGAGGAACCGGCAGGAGAACTGGCTCCGCTATGGCCCCTTTCCCCCTGGCCCCTCAGATTGGCACGAAGTCTTCCTTTTACTCCGCTGGGAACGAGGGACGTGACGCATCACCATGGGGACTTCCATGAGTCGCTTGGGGCTGGGTTCTATGGATCGAGCCTGTGGATCGGATCTCTACCCGCTGTGGGATTACAAACCTCAGATGCAACCTGTCATGGAGAGACGGGCTGACCACCTTTCATAGCGCAACCCAGGAATCCATTGGAACGCATTCCTGGACTCGTGATTTTGGCATGCTCCCAAGGAACCACCCCGGCACAGCACTGGGGCCCCATTCCCAAAGGACACCGGACTAAACCTGGAATTGGGAGGGGTATCCGTGACCGCCTCCCAATCGGACCCCTAATCCTGGGCCAGCGATCACACCTGAGGTGCCTCGGGAGCCACTGCATAATGGGCGGCTACTGTATGTCTCCGACGCCTCGCCTAGACGGCATTTAAGAGTCCGAAGAGCCTACACTCCCAGCCGGATCTGTTCCTCTCCCATCAAGGAGACCTTGGGATGAGTGGGGCAGCTACCAAGTGTAGATGCCCAAGAAGCATGGACCCGTGGAACGCCAGCTATGGGAGGAACGGGCACAGTTGCAGCAAGAGCGTTAAAACCTGCAGAGGGACCGAGAACGGCAACGCAAAGAAGTCCAGCTCGAAAGTTGGACTGCAAGCAAAGATGCGCCTCCAACGGCAATATGCGCAGGAATCTGTCAGTCCATGATAAGGTCCTGGAACACTCCAGACTGGATTTACAGCGGCAACGTGCCAGTGTTCAGGCCTTCGCACGCAGAGTGAGCTTACTGAAGCTCTTAAACGGGACGAACTGGCTAAATTGAACGAAATGCCTGCATATGCTACCAAGATGCCTTGACCTTAAGGGAGAGGGAGCTGGCCATGCTTGGAGAGGGAGCTAAGGAGGCAGCAGACCAGGAAGCCCCAAGTTGGAGTCTATGCTGTTACTGATCATGCCGGGCCAGGGGCCACGTACCTGGGTCCTGGCTACCTAAACGCCAGCGCACCGCCAGCTCGACCTCGCCCCCCTGCATAACAGCTGCCTGCCCAACCTGCTCAACCTGGCAAGCAACCGGCCGCCTTCAGCAGGCGCCAGAGCCGCGGAACGGGCTACTATAGGCCCCCCCCGATACCAGCCCGCTTTGATGGGACCGCTTCCAAACTTCCCTACTTCATTTTGCAACTCAATGCCCACTTGGAAGACTATGATGATTTATACCGGTTCGAGCGCTGGAAAAATACGGACATCGGCTCAGTCCTGGATGGGGCAGGCAGCCGACTGGTTCGACTCTTTGGATTTGCAAGATGAAAACTCTCGCGACGGGTGCCCGCGATTCCTCCAAGCCTTTAAGAGCGGCCTTCCAAGATCCAGGCGCCGTAGAATGAAGCTATCCGCACCATCAAAACTATCCAGCAAGCAAGCAACCGCCGTTTGCAGAATTTGCCCGCGGAATTCGTAAGGGCGCTGCTCGACTTCCTCCTGAGTGGCCTGAACGCGGCGAAATGCGAATACTTCTCGGATGCTGTGGACGGCAAGCTGCGCGGAAACGGTGTTTTAATTCGGGTTCCTCGTACTATTGCAGATTGGATCCAGTTAGGGTCCCAGGTGGCGCTCGCTGGAATACGCTGCGTCGAGTACGCCATTACCGCCTCCAAAACCCGCCACTGCGCTACCCGCCAAGCTCCAGCCGCCTCTACCAAAACCACCTCTGAACGCTGGCCGGCCACTGGGATTGTGTCTTTACCGCGGAGGGCCAGGTCAATTCTAGCCGCCAACTGTCCCGAAACAAAACCAACCGCCCAGCTACGCCAGACTCCATCTGCCAAGCCACCACGCAGGATCGGGCCGCCTCCGACGGCTCGCCTAAAGTGGTCATCGGCGCACCGGAGGAGGGGAAGCAGCCGCTTGTCTTCTTCAGCCCCCATGGACATGGGCCCGACTCTGACGCTGTGAGTGAAGGCAGCGCCCCATTACTGTTCAAGCCGCTTTCTTGGCCAACCCCGCTAAACACACACTCGCATTATAGCCCTCGGCCCTTGTGGATTCTGGCTGCTCCCACTGCTTAATGCGCCCCAGGTGGCAGAGGAGCTAGGTCTTGACCGACACCTCTGGCTAAGCCCATACCATTCACCCAAATGGACGGCACCCTCGAAATCCAGGGACCGCCCAGTTCAAAACACAGCCGGGTTCTCCGCTATACCGACCATTGGGAGAAAATTAGTTTTATTTTACGCCAGTGGCCAAACACTCCATAGTTTTGGGCATGCCATGGTTACTGTTACATGAACCAAAAGTTCATTTGGAAGGAACGGATCTTAGAATTCACTGACCCTCCCTCATGTGAACACATGAATTGGGGAAAACCCAACGCCTCCTGACACCCCTGGCTTTTTCAGCTGCATTGCTCCCGATTCCATTGGCATCCCAAATTCATGTATCATGATCTAGCCAGAGTTTTCTAGGGAGCAAGAATGCATCAGTTGCCCTCACAGAGAGACACTGACTGCAAAATTATACAACCAGGGCGAACTGCCCAAAGGTAGAATTCCTACCAAGATGAGTCCCAATGAGGAGAAGGAACTTCGTGTCTTCCTGGACAAGAACCCGGCCAAGGGTTCATACGTGCATACCAAACACACACACGCTTGCCTCCGCTTTGTTTGTAAAGAAAGATGGGTCCTACGGCTTTGTACACAGATTATCGAGGTCTCACGCGGTCTCCTGTCCAATAAATATCCTTTGCCTTTGATCAAGGACCTTTAGATGCACTCGCAAAGGGCGATTTTCACTAAATTGGACTTGAGAGAAGCTACTACAGAGTCAGAATTGCTGAAAGGCTATGAACACTTGACTGCTTTAACACAAAGTTTGGACAGTTTGAATACTTGATAATGCCATCTGGTTAAGTGGGGCCCCTGGGGCTTTTATGGCCCTTATCAACGAAGTTCTCCATGATTTATTGTACAAGGGAGTTGTGGTATACTTAGATGACGCTTTTAATTTACTCACAAACCATAGAAGAGTATGAAACATTGGTTCGAGGTATTGAAGCTTGCCTCGACAACTCCTCTTTGCCAAACTCTCCAAATGCTGTTTTCACCAGACCTCCATTGATCTATTTGGGTTACCGGATCTCAGCCGAGGGCTTAGAAATGGATCCTGCTAAAATTGGACGCAGTCCTCCAATGGCCTTGCCCCCACCAACCGTGAAGAACTCCAATCTTTTCTTGGCTTTGCTAATTTCTATCGTGGACTTTATACCCCAATTGGCTGAACTGACTCTCCTCTCACAGACCTCTTTACTCAGCTAAAGGTAAAGATCCAATGTCCGCCAAGCCCGGGCCCCTTTCCTGGTCTGAAGAGTGTCAAACAGCCTTTCAACTCTTAAAGTCGGGCTTTACCACCTAACCTATCCTGAAGCACTCTGACCCAGATCTCCCGCTTGTGGTTCACGGATGCCTCTGACAAAGTAGCACTTGGGGCAGCCCCCATGGTGCAGAAAAATAAAGATGGTAGGCTGGTTCCGCGGTGCTTATTTGTCTAAGAAATTCTCTGGTGCTGAACTCAACTGGACTGTAGGGGATAAAGAGACTGCGGCCATCAAAGTAGCACTCTCCACTTGGCCACTGGCTGGAGGGGGCTAAACACCCTTTCAGGTTTGGTCGGATCACAAAACTTGGCAGCTCTTCCACCCCTCAAGATGTCCGCAAAACAACCTCATAACATTTCTTCTCGCTTTCACGGGTCCATTTTTTCCGGGAAAACTAATAAACTGGCTGATCGGCCTACCCGGAAGGGGTGGAGCTGCCCAGCAGACATTCCACGCGACTGTTCTCTCCCTCCCAGTTGGGGCTGGCTGTCACCCCGATCTCAAACGCTCCACTCCCTCCTCCACCCCCCATTCCTAGTCTCGCTCTCCTTTCCCAAGTGGGAACTGAGGAGGCGTGGGCTGCACCTAGCCCAGCTGGAAGAAAGTGACTCCCACTGGCGCTTTGGAGAATGGGGTTTCATGGAGGTTGCACGCGGGCTCCCTCCCCGCAAGCAGGTTCTGAAGCCTGCCACGATGCCCGGCCAGCTGGACATTTTGGCTTTCCTGAAAACTCCTGCATTTGGTCTCACCGGCAGTTCTGCGAATGCAGACATTACTGGAGGCATATATTAAAGGCTGCCTCGGTTTGTGCAGAAGCCAAAACCATCCCTGGAAAGCCCCATGGGCTGTTGAAACCTCCGTGGCCTCCCCGCCCTGGGAAGTCATCTCCATGGATTTTATTACAGATTTGCCCGAAAGTCATGGGCAACATGGTTTTGTGGGTGGTAGTGGACTTATTTTCTAAACAAGCCCATTTTATTCCATGCAAGCTTCCATCCCCTCGCTCCTGAAAGTTGGCACGGCTGTTCATTCAACATGTTTACCGCCTATCTCCGCCGATAAGGTGGTCTCCAATCGCTGCCCCTAATTCATTTCAAAGTTCTGAAGGCGCTTTGGGGTTATTGGTGGTCATCGCAGTCGCCACTTCTACCACGCTCAAAGTGACGGTGAGACGGAGAGAACTTAACAGAACCCTAGAGCAGTATTTACGTTGTTACACCAACTACCACCAAGACAGTCATTGGTGCGAAGCTTATTCCGCTTATGGAGTACGCCTATAACAATGCGTTCATAGCAGTACAAAGAAAACCCCTTTGAAATTGTGGGTCTGGTCGCCCTTCCGCCGCTGCCTACAACTTAACCTACAGCTTTGGACCCTCCAGAATTTCAACAATGGATTTCATTCCTAGCCGAGGGGTGGAATCGGTCCAGATTTTACAACAGGCTAAGGGACTCCCTAAAAGCTGCAAGCTGATAAACACTACTGATTTCCTCTGCAGGGTGCTTGGGTGTATTTGTCCACCAAAAAATCTCAGAGACGCGCATAGATTTTCCAAACTGGGCAAAAGATTCGTGGACCTTTTCAGATTACTAAAGTGATTAATGATGTCACTGCCCGATTGGATTTGGCTCTTAACTCTCTTAGTAACATTCATATCCTGTCTTCCATTCCAGCTTGCTCAAGGAGGCTCCCGCTTCCGATGCCTGGTAATTTAATTCAAATGGAGAGAGGCCCCACCGACTATTATTGATGGCCACAAGCACTACTTAAATTGACGCTTATCCTGGACTCTCGCTTTAACCGCAAACGCTTGCAATATTTAGTCTCTTGGGTGGGATATTCCTCTGGGTATAATCAATGGGTTTATTCCGAAAATATTGACGCTTCCCACCTCTTATTTCTGCTTTCTCACCCGCCTTTCCGTGATAAACCTGGGGGGAGGGGTCTTCTTTAAGGGAGGCAGAGTGTAAAGGATTCAATGGTGTTGATGGTGAAGTAACCTTGAGTGCATTCCACAGCCCGGGCGATGGGCCAGCTTCATCGGCGGAGACTTTATCTTTGCGCGGGAGATGAGGACTCAGTTCCCATGGGAAGCAGGATGGGGGATGGGGTGAATAGAGTTATAACCTGTGCTTCTGGCGGGAAGTGTCATTCCTGCCACTGCGTGTACTTGAGCTTTCTAAGATGTCTTAATAAATGGACTTTTACTCCCAAAAGCCTTTTATTTCTGCTTCTATGGAATTCCTTACAGCTTGCCATTGCAGGTGATGTGGTGACATTACTTCTGGCATGCACCAGAAGTGATGCCACCACATCAACAGCAACATGGAGATGTTATGGTGTTTTGGGGAAAAAAACCCTCTATTGTAGAATTCATTTTTTTTAATCATAGTGGGTTCCAGGTTGCCAGCGTTGTGATGATTGCTGTGCACACTGCAAGTGACATCACCACATTACTACCAATGCCAGCCTAAGGCTTCCCTTTATCAGCAATATGTCCCCCACCAGCCAGCTGATCAGTAGGGTGAGTGCTGCAGGGCACTGGATCGCCACCTCTGGTGGGGGCCTAGGAACCCTAATTGTTATTTTTAAAATAATCTCTACTAAATGGCTTGAATATAAACTTATTCTTAACTTGCATTTAACATCTACTTCAAAGTAAATGTGCTTAGTATTATATTAGGATGGATTTGCATATTCAGGAGGCCCAATTATTTTTATCTGTATAATGCTCCTCACCGCGCAGAGAGGCATGCAGACAAGGAGGGGGTAGTCACTTGTTAAAGGTAACACATCTAGAGTTACTAAGCCAGTTAGAGTTATCTGGAGCCATGGTATGCACACAAATGCATTTCATTCTGTTTTCCTGTCTGCCTGAAGGGGAGCACAAAACAGGCAGAAGAAAAACAACTTTTGAATGTGCAGCTCCTCCTTTTATGTGGAAACATGATGCATGTCAGGGTGAAAACATATTGGCAATGACATGTAATGGTGATTTTCTATATTCCACTTCTGAGGTTTCTCAGTCCCTCCCCTTTCTTATCCCTGGAGTCGTGTGAAATTAATAAATAAAATACAAAATCATCTTGGGCTCTTTCTGTTTCAGTTCAGAAAACATTCCAAGTATATGAAAAGCAATCTTTTCGTTCTCTTCCTAATTAGGTAACAGGAGCTTGTATGAAACTATTGTGTGTCTGTGAATGCTACAGAATGCAAAAGCTTTTAAAAAGGGCTCATAGGTTTGCAGTCGCCAGAAACATCATTACATTTGGAATGAACCTTGTTATACTGTATGAACCAACATAATAAAACCAACAAGCTTTACAAAGAGCCAAGGAAGTTCAGACATTCACCAGGTTAGTGTTAAATCTGTTAGAAAGGAGAAGGGGAGGGGAATCATGAATAGTGAGTGAAGGGATAAAATAAGAGGCAGAGTTTGTGTTGTAAGTGCAAGTGATCTGGAAATAGATGTTTGTCTTGGACAATTCTGGGGAAGTGACATCATATTAGTATGACTATTGGGATATTAGTTCTGTATTTTTCAGGCCAGATTTTAGCACTAAAGTTGGTGAAATTAGGCAATCTTGTTAAGCCAATCTTCAAGCCGCCCACCTCCACAACATATTACAACACACCTATGACATGACCCAAGAACAATGGGTGAAAAATGGGCTATAAAAACATGAATGGTCTGCTTCATATAAAGTGCGTTTTATAGTGCAGGTGTGCCTTCATTTATCGATACTGTAAAGCAGTGAGATCATGCTGGCAGTAAAATACAACATTTGGGGGTTTTTTTTAAATAAAAGAGGGGGAAAATAAGAGGGGAACAAAATCTATTAATTAAAAATGTAATAACACAGATAAAAACACAACAGGGTGTTTTATAAATATACTTAGCTATTTGGTCATGAGATGCTTTACATCATCTCACACAAAACCCCAATCTTTTCTGTAAAGCTTTCTAGTTAGGAATGGAGGGGGTGGGTGGGATGTGTGCTTTAAAAGTATGTGACAGGCCTTTATGAAAAACATAGGCATGGTACTGAGTTCAGTGTTCATAAGTACTGTATCAGGCAGCTTTGTTCCCTACCCCCATCCCCATATGATAAGAATGGAAAATTATGAATAGGAAATCCTGCTTGACATTTTACTACTTATTTCCTTTCAAGAAGATGGCATTGTTTCCCCCTTTAAAAGAAAAGCCGAAGGGGTGTAAAATAAGAATGAGCATATGATAGACATCCTTCAAAGATCACATTCTAGGATTGTTGTTATAGTGTTTGCTGTTTCTAACATGACAAGCCTGGTTTATTTTAAGAGCCTTGCTCTGCTGTCTACAGTTTTACTTCCCTTGAAAGGATTCTTGGAACAGTGTTGTTTTGATTAAGGGAAATTTCCAGTACTGTTTCTCAACATAATGCAGGATGTCTTTAAGATTGGTAGTGAATTTTTTTCCTCACATCATCAGCTTTTCCCTCCCCCTTCCAAAAACAAAACAAAACCTGAAACAAATTGCGCAGTCTTGAAAAACACCACCTGTTGAGAGCATTTTAAAGTAGGGTGGAAGGGTGTTTTTTTTGTTTGTTTTTTGGCTTGTTACAAGGAGTAAAATTATTGCTCTGTTCACAAGGTATTTCTTTGGATTCCAAGATAATGAAATAGATTATACACAATAGGCCAGGTTCACATGCTGAACAACAATATTTACTGGAATAGGTATCCTGACATTTTGCTGGGGTCTGCTTAAACTGGTTAATAGAATCCTAGATTCTCATGACATTTCCAAGCATGAAACTTAATGCAACTGCATTTGTCATGCAAATGTAAAACCTGTATTGGCCAAAATGCTTGTTCTGTTATAATCCATTATTTCCCCCAAGAAACTCAGGGTAGGGTGACCAGGATCCAGGACCGAGTCTGGCAATCCCATGCATTTTTATGAGCACATTTGGGGGGGGGAAGTGTCACATAAACTGTGATATCACTTCCAGGCAGTGGTGGGATTCAAATAATTTAACAACCGGTTGTTTACAAGCACCATTTTAACAACCGGTTCTGCCCAACACTGCTTCCAGGTGATTACCAAAAGTGATGTCACAACACATTGTGACACTCTAGGAATTTTCCCAATTTCAGTGGTAAATTGGGAAAATTCTGAGAGCTTCATAGGGGCTGTGATACCTCCTCTCATTTTTTTCTGCTCTATTTCTTGAGCATGAGAGGGCAAATGATTAACATCTGGCGCTTTCTGCATGGGCAAGCAAGGAGTGGTGCACTGACATAGTTGCAGTCGATGCACCCCTTGGGGCTGTTCGCACGCCACTCTACAAATGGCCCTGGTGTCCCAGTGGCCTGTGAGGCCACCTTCGCATGGGGCCTGCTGCTTTTTTTCCTGCTCTTACCTTTTCTCGGCTGCTGTCGCTGTAGAGAAACCAGGGGACATGCCCCCATAGCCATGGCAACCCCTCCAGGGACAGAGGCCAGGAAGTGTATCCCCTGGGTGCTCTACAGCGATGGCAGCCAAGAGAAGGTAAGAGCAGGAAAAAAGCGGCATGGGGAAAACGCCGCCTTCCACCTGATGCCGTTCACTCGGCATTGGGTGGAAGACGCTGCTTTAAAAAAAACCTCGCTCACTAAGTGAGTTTTGAGAGCAGCGTTTTTGCGCTGCTTGAGAAGGGCGAGCAGGGTGCAGCTGCACTGCAGCAGTGGCAGCTGTGCAAACAGCGCCCCAGGGATGGTGTTTTTACCATCCCTAGGGTGCTGTTTTCTGCCTGTGCAGAAACAGCCTCTGTCTGGTCCTTTGGTCTTCACAACACCCCTCTTGAGATAGGTTAGGCAGACAGATAGTGAACAGCACAAGATGACTCAGCATGCTTTGTGACTGAGTGTACACTGAACATTAAAATGTGAGAGTTCCGGGTGAACTAAAGATGATTCCAAATTTTCCCCATCCTCAGGTTTTGGAATTCTAGATTATTTGATTTTGGTTTTGAAGTGGACCTATTGCACTGGGATCCTGTATTGTCTTATTATTTACTTAACATTTCAAACAAAGTATGCATGCACAGTCTGGCCTTATTCATAAATTACAAGAACTTGTATTGTGGCTGACACTGACACAGTCATCTGGATGTGGAACGCACCATAGCTTTCAAGGTTTTCCCCCCTGTTAATTGGTATAATCTTCCCTCCTCTATGCTACCAGCACAATGTGCAGTGATAAAACCTATCATCAGATCATCCATAAGGGAAAATTAGGCAGTCATCTTAGGTGTCTGATGTTGGGGTGGGGAGCAGTAACCTCTTGCCCATCTTGCCCTTGTCCATGCCCCAGCACCACATCTAAGCTGGAAGCTGATCTACTGTTCAATAGGGAAAGCCCTGTAAGGTACACATGGCCAGAGTTGAGGGTGCTAGTAGAAGCAGTGATGAGCTAGGGTGCAATTATGGTAGTGATAGAGGACAGCAAGATAGAGAAGAAGCAAAATAAGGTGGGGGAGAAAAATGACCTTAGGTAGCCTTGCCTTGTACCAGTGCTGATGTGCGTAGAAAGTGCTGTCAAGTCACAGCCAACTTATGGAAAGCCCATCGAAGGCTTTCAATGCAAATGAGAAGCAGAGGTAGTTTGCTATTCCCTTTGTCTGCAGAGTCTTCATTGATGGTCTGTCTTCCAAGTACGACTCTGCTTAGCTTCCAAGCTCTGATGAAATTGGACTATGCCATGCTGCCTTCCTTTCCCTGATAAAGCTATAAAAAAGCAGTTCTGGTGTGATTCTATGTATAATATCATTATTTCTCTGTGTGCAATGTTTAACCATTGTGTAGGGAAAATTCATTCAGAGGTTTTATCCACAAGACAAATGCCATGTAATTATTTGGGCAAGCCAGTATGCAACCTTTAAAATTCTCCAATTACACTCCATTTCTCATTATTTTCTTTGGTTCCAATAAAAAAATTGCAACCTCTTAGTATTTAGAAGCTTTGGCACACTTTCCTTTCTCTTTACCGCCTTTAGAAAAAAAAGGAATGGTGATTTCTATTTTTGATAATGCTTTAAGAGGATCCAGTTCCTTTCCTGCTTTGACAACTTCTTTAGTATTGTTCATTCTGTCTAAGACCACTTATCTAACTACTCTCCTCGTTTAGTGGTGTGAAGTTCAAAGGATCATATTGTTTCACAGTATCAGTGCTAGTTTTATGAGGCTGGTAAAAATTGGATATTGTAGCAAATCTACAACTTTGGGATGCAGCCTGAATTTAGCTATGCCAACTTGGGTTCTTAGCTTGTCATAGTTCAGTGTTATTATGATTATAGCAAATAGCTTTGGACATATCTAACGTCAAGGCTTATTAAGCTCCCTCCAGTGGATGATGATTAGGGCAGCAGGGTCATGGGGCGTCACCAGGTATAAGTGCTCTTTCAGACAGGCCATCAGAGCCACTAGCAGAGCCACTAGCATTGTGTTTAAATTATTTAGAAAAAGAATCATCATCTAACAGGAGCTGGCATTAATATTTTCTTCCCATCTCCTAGGAACCAATCAGTTTTTCACTTTCTGAAGCAGTATCAGGAATTTATCTTGCAAACGTTCAGAGATAGAATGGCTGGCTAGAGTTGACTCTGTTGCACATGCCATCGCTTCCAACATCTGTTTCCAGTTCTGCAACATTTGCTGCCTCTCAAATTGTTCTACTACTAATTATTAGATAGGAAATAAGGACAGAAACTACAGGATACTGCCATGAGATACTATTTGCTGGGAAAGGCAACCAATGATATATTGCTCCTTTACTGCCTTGCATGTGGAGGATGCCAAAATAATGTAATTTTTACATTATTAGGTCTGTTATATAATTTTTTGAAATAATCGTTTTTCCTTTTTTAAATTCTTCAAGCATTAAAAGCATATCGTTGATCTTTTTGTCCCCCAAGTCAAGTGCAACAACCAGTCTTGGATTCACATCCACAAAAACATGGGTGCTCCATTAGTGGGTAGATGGTATGGCCCTATAAAAGCTACAGAGGTAACAGTAACAAATAGTCATACAACTTAAAAACTAAAGCATTGTTTCATAAGCTTTTGTGACCCAGAGTCCGCAGAATCAGCACCCTGTGAGCTCAAATAAGTTTATGCCACAAAGTCAAAAAATACTTTGCTGTTATGGATGTTACTTATCTACCCATCCAACCAGATGGCTACCTGCCTAACAGCCAGGAAAGTGGAAGAGAATTTCTCTTCTTTCCCCAGCAGTTCTTCTGGTGTCTTGAATTCAATGGCATATCTGGGGGGGGGGATGACATAGGGGAGCATAAGATCCAGGCAAATGGGTCACACAGGGTGTGAATTTTGGCCACGCACCCACCCCTTCCCTCTCCCCATCCCACCGACCAGGTCAGGCCAGGTGAACTTTTTTCCTTGCTGCTTACAGCTCCACTTGGAAGGCAATTGCAGGAAACACACGATTAGATCACTCATAAAAATATAAATCTATCATCAATAATTGCTTGTTTGATAAAATCCTACCCTTCAGAGTTTGTCAAAGCAGTCCTTAGAAGAAGAGAAAAAGTGTTGGCTTTTATACCCTACTTTTCTCCACCTTTAATGAGTCTCAAAGTGGTTTTTAAACTCCTTCCCCACCCCACATCAGATATCATGTGAGGTAGGTGGGGCTGAGAGAGTTCTGAGAGAACTGTGGCTAGCTTAAGGTCACCCACCTGGTTTCATGTGGAAGTGTGGGGTATCAAAACTGGGTCACCAGATTAGAGTATGCTGCTCATGGAGAGGAGTAGGAAATCAAACCCTGGTCTCCAGATTACAGTCCACCACTGTTAACCACTAAACCACACTGGCTCTTATTGATGTCAGCAACCACTGATCAGCTTCAATCAGCTCAGCAGTGTCTTTATGAATGCACAGTTTTGGGGAAACCCAAGGAAAACCTTTTTAATAATCGTTTGCAGTTGCTCAGCACAGACAGAAATCCAAGTGATGACAAATTCAACAGTCAAACATTTTCACAGGCCGATTACGCACAAGGTAGTAGAGGCCAGTGTTCTCTGCAACAAGATTTCTTGTATGGACATATTTTCTGGAGCCCCACTTTCACTTTCCACTTTTTCCACAGCAAGCGAAACCACTTATAGCATGATTTAAATCTTGGTTTGCTGCCAGAGCAGGACACATTTGCCAATGGGCACAGCTTTGCCCTAGACATCTCTGGTCCCATTACCAGTCTCCCCACTCCCTCACACTGCATGCCTTCCCCCTCACTTGCCCTTCATGCTGTCAGCTCCTTCCTACTTCTCTAAGTGCCCTGATCGAGAGATCGATCTCTCATATGCATAGTGGTATGGGGAAGGACCCCCCCCCATCTCTGTCTAAGGTTTGTATTCAATCTCTCCTCACCAGTGCAGAACAGTCTCAGTTGCCAGGTGGCCTGGAGCCTTCACCCTCCCCCTCCCCCATGCTGCTGGCTCCTTTCTGCTTCTCTAAAATGCACATATTGAGAGACTGAGAGATTGATCTTTCGATACAAAGTAACAACAGAGAGGGCTTTTGCAAGGAACAGTACAAGCAGGTGTCTTTTTGGCTCCACCCCACTTCCCCCGCTCTGCTTCCGTCCTCCCTGATGTCTGGGGGGGTGTTAAACTTTATTTCAGGCGAGTCTCTTCAAAGATCACATTCTAGGACTGTGGCAGAGAGAGAGAGAGAGAGAGAACATGTGTGTGTGGAGGGGAGGGGGGGAGAGAATATCAGCTCCATACCTTTAAGGCTGTGGATGGGTGGAATTAAGAGAACCGGGAGAAGCAGAGGCCCAGAAGAGATCAGCAGACAAATCTTTAGGCTGTGGGTCACCTCCTCTCGTGTAACAGAAAAGTGTGAAGAGAGCCCACTGCACAGAAAACAGGTTTGAGGCAAGTGTTCCATGCATAATGGGCCACAGAGACATTTGTAGCATGTTTACCTCAGAAACAGCATCCAAGGCACTGAAAATCAAAGTGGGAAGGTACAGAATATCACTTCACTCTCTTCCTACATTTTGACCTGCTTTTCTGGTTGGTCAAGCAACTGCTTGCCTGCTAATTGGCTAGCCCCTGCCAGCCTGAAGATGCTGCAGCTGCCCATCAAGTGTGCTGGGGGAAGAAGGTTGCAGAAAGGTAGAAAGGAGGGAAAAGAGGTATTTATTTATTATTCCATTTCTTTCTTATGTTCCAAATGATTGGATTGAATGGGCCTTTCTTGGGGGTGTGTGTGTTACTTTTCTAGGAATAAACCATTCATATTTTAATGTTCACTTTGGTTGCTGTCCTCCTGTAATGATCCCTTGAAACGCATACATGTGGCATGTAGTTCAAGGAATGCTCCCTAAGCCAATTTAACCTTTTGTCAAGATTCAGTCTTGAGCAAAGAATCCAGTTAAATCCTCATGGAAGTCTAGTTCAACCAAACGGCTCTCTAGATGGAGTTGTCCACCCTGGATATTTAAAGGAAATTATAGGTAGCGGTTGCATTATGTCTGCTGGCTGTTAATTTCAGCCATGGCAATTTTTCAATGCCAAGGCTTAGCCCTAGAACATTTCAAGTAATGATAAAATGAATGCCTTTGAGCACACACAGTATGCCTTTCCTTTACCACTGGTATACCCTCACTAGGTTTGAAACATCTGGGCTGGGACGGCAGTCAGGACTTCAAGAGCAGGTCTTGCCCAATTCATTGCCACATTAATCAGTATGCTAGAAAACAGAGACAAGACAGCCAAGTTACTCTGCAAAGGTCACGTTTTGAAGATAATGGTCCAGTTTTGAAGAGGGCAGGTAGGTTTGCATTCCCAGCTATTCGAAGATGTTTGGTAAAGGATTTTGAATTTCCTCAACTATATAAAACAGAAAATGGTGATAAGATCATTTAGAAGAAAGACAACCTTCAAATAATTTGTTCAGGATTAAGAAAAGTTATCCATACACTGTAATTCTAATGCCAAACATACCATAAGAAATACTTCCTGCCATGGAAGGTTCCTTTGTTATTGGATGTCTCTGGTTCCAATAAAAGTTTTTTTTCTTTCCAGATTTATAACTACCTCTCAAACAAGGCCCTTTCAGTGATTAATAGCTCTGTACATGGCACTGGCATTCGCACAACCACCTCCATGTGTAGCAGCACGGTAAAAATCAACACGGGCAGGCGAAGTATCACAGCTGCCACAGGAAAAAAGGGTCATAGGAATAGGCTTTAAGTATCCTTTTGTTGTACTGTCCAAAATCCTTCTACATTTCCTGTTCCCATTTCCTTCAATCTGACACTGACACAAAGCCAGCTGGTAGCTCAAAGTTCATGCCAGCAAATCAAAGACATTTCAAAACAACATGGCAAAGCAAAAGGCAGGGGCTCTATTTTTAACATAGCTGAACATAAAGACAAAAATCCGCAAATGAAGGCAGAGGACAGAAGTCAAAGTAGGCATATCTTAACAAAAGATTTTGGCACTCATTTGCTTCTAAATGCACAAACACACACGCACAAAGATGTAGGCTTGCAACCTTTCCACCTACTCATCTAATGTGATTCAGACAACCTATCTGTATACAGAATTGTAGCGTTATCCTACTCTCTCAAGAATACTATGGCCAATGGCCTATCTTGGGGGAGACAGAGGGTACAAATGATCCAGGTACCACTTTGAAGTGTCACATGGGGGGTGCATTTGGCCTGTCCCCTTGCCCTTCCTCAGAAGGCTCCTGCAAGGCCAGCCACCAGCCACCCGCAACTTCTGCCGCTCACCTGGTGCTTCTCCTGCCCTCCCACCACTTGCCCACTGCTTCTGCTGCTCGCCTGCTGCTCCTGCCACCTGGCCGCCACTTCTGCCACCCCTCCCTTCCCTCCCTTGCATGCCACCCCTCACTCTCTCCCCTTCCCTTGCATGCCATCCCCTCCCTCCCCTTGAATGCCACCCCTTACTCCCTCCCTCTCTCACTCTCACTCTCCCTCTGCTAGGGTGGGTGGGCCATGTCCAGGTGCCAGGATCCCTCCCCCTCCCTCCTCCA